>NC_134827.1:32083451-32124395 GCF_004210375.1 Tachypleus tridentatus
TTTGAATAAAGACATCATTGTAACAGGTTTATCAAGTAAGCTTGAATAAAGACATCATTGTAACAGGTTTATTAAGTAAGTTTGAATAAAGACATCATTGTAACAGCTTTATCAAGTAAGTTTGAATAAAGACATCATTGTAACAGCTTTATCAAGTAAGTTTGCATAAAGACATCATTGTAACAGGTTTATCAAGTAAGTTTGAATAAAGACATCATTGTAACAGCTTTATCAAGTAAGTTTGAATAAAGACATCATTGTAACAGCTTTATCAAGTAAGTTTGAATAAAGACATCATTGTAACAGCTTTATCAAGTAAGTTTGAATAAAGACATCATTGTAACAGCTTTATCAAGTAAGTTTGAATAAAGACATCATTGTAACAGCTTTATCAAGTAAGTTTGAATAAAGACTTCATTGTAACAGCTTTATCAAGTTAGTTTGCATAAAGACATCATTGTAACAGGTTTATGAAGTAAGTTTGAATAAAGACATCATTGTAACAGGTTTATTAAGTAAGTGTTAATAAAGATATCATTGTAACAGCTTTATCAAGTTTGAATAAAGACATCATTGTAACAGCTTTATCAAGTAAGTTTGCATAAAGACATCATTGTAACAGGTTTATGAAGTAAGTTTGAATAAAGACATCATTGTAACAGGTTTATTAAGTAAGTGTTAATAAAGATATCATTGTAACAGCTTTATCAAGTTTGAATAAAGACATCATTGTAACAGCTTTATCAAGTAAGTTTAAATAAAGACATCATTGTAACAAAAAATATCTACCACCACTGTCACTTTTATGTTTTTACATAAATGATTTATGTTACCAACTGAAACATTACACAAATTATATATTTAGTCTCACTTCTTGCACCTGGTATTTACATTTTGTGAAATGTGCATGAATTAAGTCAGTATTACGATTGTGTAACCCTTTAACTAATTATAAAGAAGCAGTGGACAGACGTAAAGATTGTTTGTTTCAATTAATTATTCTTTGGAATCGTTTGGGTTTAATTATTAAATTTCATTGATTGCTTAGGGTCACAAAATAAATTCTGCAAGTAAAGATTTGCTGTGAGGCAAACATGATTGAAATTTTTATCAAATCTACTTGTGTTCTTAATCTACTATTTACCCAGGATTTCAGGTGAAGGAAGCCTCTTTAAAGGTTTTGAGGTTTGTTTTGAAATTGCTTAAAAATTGCCCATTTCCTGCAAGTTTGTTGATTTCAGTTGGTTAATGATTCGATATAGTAACAGTTGGTCTATAAACATATATTCCACTTTATTAAGTTACATGAGAAATAGAACAAACTGTCTAAGAAGGACAGTGAGTGATAATTTATATTGTAATATGAATACTGTAAATCAAAAGATCAGGAGCACCAGTTGTTGGGACAAAGGGGGCACTAGTTGTTGGTACAAAGGGGGCGCCAGTTGTTGGGACAAAGGAGGCACTAGTTGTTGGGACAAAGGGGGCACCAGTTGTTGGGATAAAGGGGCACAGCACTGTGGTTTATTTCACTAGTTTATTCTGAGAATAATACACACGCACATAATAATAATATATGTGTATAGTAAACGATTAAAGCAATGCTTCCAAAATAGATTGATTTTAACGTTTAGTAAGACGAAAAACATACAGCCAGTTTCTCCTTCCCTCAATGGAATACGAAATCATGCTTGTGCAAAATATATTAAAATTGTTGCATAAGACAACGTTTTGTGTGCTTACCATTACAGACTTGATGAAGTCTGTGATGGGACGCGTGGTTGTGACGAATCATTTTGTATGTGAGTCTGTATTATACTGTGTTTGCTTCAGAGTTGTTTAAGCCTTTTCACCAACGTTCTTTAATAAGTTTTACACCACTTGAAAACTGTAAACTCGTTTTACTTATCGAAAGATTACTTTTGATAAGAAAATTAATTTATCATTCATTTATATTTTGACATCTACAGGGTAGCAGTATATTTGTTTTTATCATGGACGCAATTCGCCAAAAATTAGTCTAATATAAATTATTTCCTTGAGAGGGCAGCAGTATGTATATATATAAATGATTTCATCATCGACGCAATTAACCTTAAATTAGTCTAATATAAATTATTTCCATTAGAGGGCAGCAGTGTATTTACTATTTTCACAAATGACGTAACTATCGTTTTAAATTACATTTATTTTCACAAAATTATTGAACAAGTTTACCATTATATTGATATAAATTTTAAAACAAGCTATTAATAAAAGGAAAAAAATAGTTTACATACATACTTTGTTTAAACTCTTACTCTGTGTAAGCGTGCATATAGATTGATCCGGCATGGCCAGGTGGTTAAGGCACTCGATTTGTAATCCGAGGGTTGTGGGCTCGAATCCCTGTCATGCTAAACATGCTCGCCCTTTTAGTCGTGGGAGAATCATAATGTGACAGTCGTTGGTAAAGGAGTAGCCCACTGCTAAATGGAGGACGGCTAACGCAGATAGCCCTCGTGTAGCTTTGAGCAAAATTCTAAACAAACAAAAGCATAAAGATGAGAACTAGATTGTGATCTTTGTTAGTGTATATATTTAGTTGCAAGTTGTTTATTGTAGAAACTCCTAATACTACTTGTGATGTATCATTTGTTTCAGTTGGAAAATTACATAATATATTATCTGCACACTGCTCATCTTAGGGAATCAAACCCAGATTTCTAGCGTTTTAAGTCTGTAAACTTATGTACCACCAGGTGGTCTGTTATATTCCAGTTTCTAAGTTATTTTAGATCATATCTAGTATTGTGTTAATGTATATCAGTTTATGAACTTCTCATTTGTATCATGAGATTTGGTTAAGTTGGTTAAATGACCAAAGTTATACATTAATAAATGCAAAGAGTGACACAGAAATAAAGAAAAGAATTGCAATGCCCAAGGATACTTTCAATAAAATGAAGACCATATTCACAAACAGGAACATAACAAATGTCACTAAAATTAACACCTTGAAATCATATGTATGGTCTGTTCTCTTATATGGCTGTGAGAGCTGGACACTGAACAAAGATACAGAAAAGAGATTAGAAGCTGCTGAAATGTGGTTCCTTAGAAGGATGCTAAAAATATCATGAACTGAAAGAAAAACAAATGTGGAAGTCACGGAACTGGCAGGATACAAAAGGTCACTCATGAAAACTATAAGAAAAAGACAAATGGAATTTCTAGGACACATCTGTAGGAAGAATGGGATAGAGAAACAGATGCTATGTGGAAAAATAGAAGGGAGGAAAAGTAGAGGGTGTCAAAGAACTAAATATATCGACAGCCTCAATAACTATGTCACCAAGAACTCAATGAGCAACATCGAGTTGATAAGGAGGATTGACAACAGAGAAGTCTGGCATGCCATGGTCGTCGATGTCTGCCGCAGATTTGACACATGAAGAAGAAGATATATTAATTATAAATTTAGGAAGAAATAATATCCAAAAAATTAATAATTAATTCAGAATAAATGTATCAATAAACACTTTGACAGTAATGTTTTTATTTGGCCAGATCAAATTTCCAGTAGGTACGGTATATAACAGTACATTATACTGTTTACACCGAACCACCTCAGGCAAATAAAGCTTCTGTTGTTTACACTGAACCACCTCAGGCAAACAAAGCTTCTGTTGTTTACACTGAACCACATCAGGGAAACAAAGCTTCTGTTGTTCACACTGAACCACCTCAGGCAAACAAAGTTTCTGTTGTTTACATTGAACCACCTCAGGGAAACAAAGATTCTGTTGTTCACACTGAACCACCTTAGACAAACAAAGCTTCTGTTGTTTATTCTGAACCACCTCAGGCAAATAAAGCTTCTGTTGTTTACACTGAACCACCTCAGGCAAACAAAGCTTCTGTCGTTCACACTGAACCACTTCAGACAAACAAATCTTCTGTTGTTTACACTAAACCACCTCAGGTAAACAAAGCTTCTGTTGTTCACACTAAACCACCTCAGGCAAACAAAGCTTCTGTTGTTCACACTGAACCACCTCAGGGAAACAAAGCTTCTGTCGTTCACACTGAACCACCTCAGGGAAACAAAGCTTCTGGTGTTCACACTGAACCACCTCAGGCAAACAAAGCTTCTGTTGTTCACACTGAACCACCTCAGGGAAAAAAAGCTTCTGTTGTTTACATTGAACCACCTCAGGCAAACAAAGCTTCTGTCGTTCACACTGAACCACCTCAGGGAAACAAAGCTTCTGTTGTTTACACTGAACCACCTCAGGCAAACAAAGCTTCTGTTGTTTACACTGAACCACCTCAGGCAAACAAAGCTTCTGCTGTTCACACTGAACCACCTCAGGCAAACAAAGCTTCTGCTGTTCACACTGAACCACCTCAAGCAAACAAAGCTTCTGCTGTTCACACTGAACCACCTCAGGCAAACAAAGCTTCTGTTGTTTACACTGAACCACCTCAGGTAAACAAAGCTTCTGTTGTTTACACTAAACTACCTCAGGCAAACAAAGCTTCTGTTGTTCACACTGAACCACCTCAGGGAAACAAAGCTTCTGTTGTTTACATTGAACCACCTCAGGGAAACAAAGCTTCTGTTGTTTACACTGAACCATCTCAGGCAAACAAAGCTTCTGTTGTTTACACTGAACCATCTCAGGCAAACAAAGCTTCTGTTGTTTACACTGAACCATCTCAGGCAAACAAAGCTTCTGTTGTTTACACTGAACCACCTCAGGCAAACAAAGCTTCTGTTGTTTACACTGAACCACCTCAGGCAAACAAAGCTTCTGTCGTTCACACTGAACCACCTCAGGCAAACAAAGCTTCTGTCGTTCACACTGAACCACCTCAGGCAAACAAAGCTTCTGTCGTTCACACTGAACCACCTCAGACAAACAAAGCTTCTGTTGTTCACACTGAACCACCTCAGGCAAACAAAGCTTCTGTCGTTCACACTGAACCACCTCAGGCAAACAAAGCTTCTGTTGTTCACACTGAACCACCTCAGGCAAACAAAGCTTCTGTCGTTCACACTGAACCACCTCAGGCAAACAAAGCTTCTGTCGTTCACACTGAACCACCTCAGGCAAACAAAGCTTCTGTCGTTCACACTGAACCACCTCAGACAAACAAAGCTTCTGTCGTTCACACTGAACCACCTCAGGCAAACAAAGCTTCTGTCGTTCACACTGAACCACCTCAGGGAAACAAAGCTTCTGTTGTTTACATTGAACCACCTCAGGGAAACAAAGCTTCTGTTGTTTACACTGAACCACCTCAGGCAAACAAAGCTTCTGTTGTTTACACTGAACCACCTCAGGCAAACAAAGCTTCTGCTGTTCACACTGAACCACCTCAGGGAAACAAAGCTTCTGTCGTTCACACTGAACCACCTCAGGCAAACAAAGCTTCTGTTGTTTACACTGAACCACCTCAGGCAAACAAAGCTTCTGTTGTTTACACTGAACCACCTCAGGCAAACAAAGCTTCTGTTGTTTACACTGAACCACCTCAGGCAAACAAAGCTTCTGCTGTTCACACTGAACCACCTCAGGGAAACAAAGCTTCTGCTGTTCACACTGAACCACCTCAGGCAAACAAAGCTTCTGTCGTTCACACTGAACCACCTCAGACAAACAAAGCTTCTGTCGTTCACACTGAACCACCTCAGACAAACAAAGCTTCTGTCGTTCACACTGAACCACCTCAGGCAAACAAAGCTTCTGCTGTTCACACTGAACCACCTCAGGGAAACAAAGCTTTTGCTGTTTACACTGAACCACCTCAGGGAAACAAAGCTTCTGTTGTTTACATTGAACCACCTCAGGGAAACAAAGCTTCTGTTGTTTACACTGAACCACCTCAGGCAAACAAAGCTTCTGTTGTTTACACTGAACCACCTCAGGCAAACAAAGCTTCTGCTGTTCACACTGAACCACCTCAGGGAAACAAAGCTTCTGTTGTTCACACTGAACCACCTCAGGGAAACAAAGCTTCTGTTGTTTACATTGAACCACCTCAGGGAAACAAAGCTTCTGTTGTTTACATTGAACCACCTCAGGGAAACAAAGCTTCTGCTGTTCACACTGAACCACCTCAGGGAAACACAGCTTCTGTTGTTTACATTGAACCACCTCAGGGAAACAAAGCTTCTGTTGTTTACACTGAACCACCTCAGGCAAACAAAGCTTCTGTTGTTTACACTGAACCACCTCAGGCAAACAAAGCTTCTGCTGTTCTCACTGAACCACCTCAGGCAAACAAAGCTTCTGTTGTTTACACTGAACCACCTCAGGCAAACAAAGCTTCTGCTGTTCACACTGAACCACCTCAGGGAAACAAAGCTTCTGCTGTTCACACTGAACCACCTCAGGCAAACAAAGCTTCTGTCGTTCACACTGAACCACCTCAGACAAACAAAGCTTCTGTCGTTCACACTGAACCACCTCAGGCAAACAAAGCTTCTGTCGTTCACACTGAACCACCTCAGGCAAACAAAGCTTCTGCTGTTCACACTGAACCACCTCAGGGAAACAAAGCTTCTGCTGTTTACACTGAACCACCTCAGGGAAACAAAGCTTCTGTTGTTTACATTTAACCACCTCAGGGAAAGAAAGCTTCTGTTGTTTACACTGAACCACCTCAGGCAAACAAAGCTTCTGTTGTTTACACTGAACCACCTCAGGCAAACAAAGCTTCTGCTCTTCACACTGAACCACCTCAGGGAAACAAAGCTTCTGTTGTTCACACTGAACCACCTCAGGGAAACAAAGCTTCTGTTGTTTACATTGAACCACCTCAGGGAAACAAAGCTTCTGTTGTTTACATTGAACCACCTCAGGGAAACAAAGCTTCTGTTGTTTACACTGAACCACCTCAGGCAAACAAAGCTTCTGCTGTTCACACTGAACCACCTCAGGGAAACAAAGCTTCTGTTGTTCACACTGAACCACCTCAGGGAAACAAAGCTTCTGTTGTTTACATTGAACCATCTCAGGGAAACAAAGCTTCTGTTGTTTACATTGAAACACCTCAGGGAAACAAAGCTTCTGTTGTTTACACTGAACCACCTCAGGCAAACAAAGCTTCTGCTGTTCACACGGAAACAACCCAAGGAAACAAAGGTTTTGTTGTTCGTAGCAAGTATAATTTCAAACTCCTGTTTTTAATTTTGGACTGATAGAGTGAAATAAGCCCATAACACCCACTGTGAAATTTTGTACTACATTATTAGAGAAGTTGAGCTTTACTTCCAGTTTTATAACACATCCAGATCATTGTTTGAAAGTAATGACAAGGATCCTAGATCACTTAACTATTAGATCCTGCTTGATTCTTTGAGCTGTGACATTAATAAAACAATAACAAAGATAATTTTACGGCGACAAGACGCGAACCAGAAACTCTTGTTTACCCAGTTCAGCATGTCAATCATTAGACCCTTTGGGTGAAGCACATTTCACGATTTTATGTTTGCAAAGTTCAGATAAATAACAATTACTATAGAACTTTCGTTTTGAAGCAGTGACGTACCAGTGATGATGTTTGATGTCTCACATTGGAAACAAATGTCAAGAGTTTGACAAAGTCAATAATATTCCCTAAATATATTGATATTTCTTAGTGGGGAATCCGTCGGTTTGTAGCAACAGAAAGTATGCCCCACTGTAGTTCAGCCATTTGGTTTAGGAATTATAATGCTCAAATTCTAGGTTCAATCCATGAAGTAGGCACATTGCAAATGACCAACTGTGAAACTTCTCTCTGAGAACAAACTTAAATTATTTAGTTTTATTAGTAAAATTCATATTTAAATTAAGTGATTAATAAACAGTATTTTATCTTTTTTAACCTTCTGTGTACAAGGCTACTGCTTTCGTTTATTAGGTTCTAATACTTAAGCGTTTTAATACAATTTCAATGTGCTGCTTTCGATAAAAGAATTTTGTTTTTTTTAACCAATTCATTTTTCAGTGGTTTACTAATGCGAATATTAATTGGTGTAACATTCTGAAAGGAAAGCGTGTTTTTTGTTTTTTTTTCAGCCGTTAGTTTGTGTTAAAGAACGTGTCACAATTCCGTAGCCTAACACCCAATCACACGAGATTATGTTAATTTTTTTTCGGAGTTGAATTTCCGACAAATGTATAAATTCTAATATCTGTCTTTCTTTCAGCCTTTAACGAAAGGAAAAAACAATAACTTGTGTAGAATATTGGTTACGATGCAAAAAGGAAAAGTTTGGTTTAAAAAACAAAACACGAAATAATATAATTGAAGTTTACATTAGATTATCGTCTTGTCTGTTAGCTCGAAGTGCGTGGAAGTCATGCAGTTTCCATAGTAACGATCAACACAGCTCTATACGAGTTGTGATGGTAACAGTTGATTGAATCTGTTGCTACGTCAAGTAGGTAATTTAGTTTCGTACTCGTCTATATATTATCAAATGCAGCAACAATATTAAAAAACCTTTGAAGGTTCAAGTAATTTTTTATTTATATATCACGTGCAGATGGGCTGCAACAGAGTGCAGTCACGTGGTGATAGTTTACACTATGATTGGGTGCCATCTAATCAATCACAAAGTACCACACTAGTATAGAATCTGTTATACACCAAATAACTGTACGATTCTCAGTAGTAGCAGTGTATTTATAATTGTTATTTGCAGTACTGAAGTATATATATAAATGGAGAGGGAAATAAAATAGGGTAGAATACTACCCTATGAAAACAGAATTTTCTCAGGGTAAGATTCGAACCACTGACTACTTATTTAACAGGTGTTTCAGTCGTCTACACTACACTTCTTCGAACACCACATCTATCCTCATTTATTGTCACCTCTTTTATTATTCTAGTAAGGAAGCGTCTCATTAAGAATTTAAATTGAAAGTTATTTAACAATAAATTGTTTCAATTTTAAATTTTACAGATTTCATTATAATCAACTTGTTTACTGTGCAAACTGGGTATTGTTGTCTGTAATTTGTACCCTAATAATGCATCACTACTTCAATAGATTCACTGTTCAGTCCTAACGAATATACACCATCACAAAGTAAGTTGTACTAGACATTTCGTCGTTGCTTTCTGTCTATCTCTGTTGCATACGTCTGTTTTTTTACCGAGTATTGATCTTTGAAATTAAATAATGTTTTTCTCAGCTGTTTTGCACAAAGTTTCGAGATGTGTGAAATGCTTAATTTGCTTAAATATTGGATTGTATGCACTAGTTTCCTTGGGTCAATATTTTGATTGGTTGAATTTTCAGTTTTTTAACTCCTGTGACTTGGCATAGTTTGTTGGTTTAGGATGCTCAACTCACAATCTGTGGGTCACGGGACCGCATCTCGTCGTCGAACGTGGTGGCTCCTTTGAGCCTTGGGGATGTTATAATGTAATGGTCAATCTCACTATTAGTAGGTAAAGAACGGCCCAAGACTTTGTGATAAGTGGTATTGACTAACAGTAGTTCGTCAAATAGCCCTCGGTAGGACAGCACTTTTTAAACTTTCCCGTTTAGTATCTGTAGGAACACCCGTTTTGCATAACAAATATGCAGTGGCGTGAAACATAAAATAGGGAAAATACATCGTTAACATTGGCTTGGTGTATTAGTGTAACAATCATGAAAAATATCTTATGAGACTGTCGAATATATAATATTTCTCTAAGCCTAAAATATTATTTAGATTTACGAACGTAAAAATAAAGGAAGGTGTTAATTTTAACTCATTTTACGAACGTAGCGAGCCTGGCATGGCCAGGTGGGTTAATGCGTTCGACTCGTAATTTGAGGGTCGCGGGTTCGAATCCCCGTCACAGCCAACATGCTCGCCCTTTCAGCGGTGGGAGCGTTATGATGTAACGGTCAATCCCACTATTCGTTGGTAAAGAGTAGTCCAAGAGTTGGCGATGGGTGGTGATGACTAACTGCCTTTCCTCTAGTCTTACGCTGCTAAATTAGGGATGACTAGCGCAGATAGCTCTCGTGTAGCTTTGCGCGAAATTCAAAAAGAAACAAGACGAATGTAGCGATTAAGGAAAGTTCCAAGTAATGTAACAAGTGAGTTTACAAACGTAATAATTAAGGAACGTTATAAATTAATATTTAACAACTTACGAACGTAATGATTAATGAAAGTTCCAAATTAGTTATAACTCATGAATCTTTAATAATGCCTTATAAGGTAACGAAATATGACAGAGAAAAGAAAGTCTAGGTAGAAAGAGATGAAACAACATGCGTTATGTCCACAGGAAGTAAAGTTTTCAGAACGATAAAGCCCTGGCATGGCCAGGTGGTTAGGGCGTAAGACTCGCAATCTGAGGGTTGTGGGTTCGAATCTTCATCACACCAAACATATTCGCCCTTTCGGTCGTGGGAGCGTTAAAAGATGATGGTCAATCACACTGTTCGTTGGTAAAAGAGTAGCCCAACTTGCTGCCTTCCCTCTAGTCTTACACTACTAAATTAGGGACGGCTAGCGCAGATAGCCCTTGAGTAGCTTTGAGCGAAATTAAAAAAAAACAACAGAAAAACCGTCTGCGTTATGGAAGTTCCACCACATAGAGGGCATTTTATAAGAGAAGTCGTAAGATAATGCTGCAAAATTTTGATATTTCCGGCTTATACAGGTTTTACTTTATATCTCTGTGTATATATATAAGACTAGCCTTGCCGATCCCGTCAAAAATTTACAGATGAGAACTTTGTAACCGTCCCCTCTTCTTGGCTTGCCTGCCCTTTTGTTCAACGAACTTTCTTCATCAGACTTTCCCCTTCATAATAAAAGAATACATTCACACATTCATTAAAAAATACATACATTATACTCTGAAGAAGTGGTTAAGATTGGTGCAAGGTTAAATGAGAATTCAAGGTAATTACACACACAATAAAAGGGTGACAAGTGAATTATATATATATATATATATTAGAGTTTACTCATTATGTGTGTTTATCTCACTACAAAGTCAAATCGGACTATCTGCTGTGTCCGCGGAGGGAATCGAACCCCTGATTTTAGCGTAGTAAATTCGAGAACTCACCGTTGTCTCAGCGGGGGAATATTTTTAATCAGCTTAATAACTGTGGTATCACACCAAAGTTAATGTCTTTTATACAAAATCATGACAATCGTATCGAACTCTTATTTAATTGTTTTTACTTTATTTTCCACATTAAGATTGAAGATTGCATCATAAAGCAATCGATATTTCTCACGTGTAAGAACTTATTTTGGTAATTACGTCGTATGTCTAATGATTTATGATAAATGTTTTATCACAAAGTTTAAACCTAAAATTTAAGTTAATGTGTCATTATTACTTAAGACGTTTGTGCGAAATAATAAAGATATTTTGTTCAAAAAAAAACAGTAGTAACAAAACTGAAACTTTATGAAAACCCAACAAAAACACGTGAAATACGGTCACTAACCTCTAATTAGGTGTTTTTAGAACCCGCCACGAACTTCGAAATGTTTACGATAAAAAAAAAAAAAAGAAGCGAAATTCAAGCCAGCTCTCGCGAACATTCGAAATTTTGTTTTACATACGTAACCTACGTCATAGTTTTGTTGCTAAGGGTTACACTGGAATGAAACGTTACCAAACGATAACTGGATTTTTTATATGTATATATATTAGGCTTGTGATGTAGGGTTTGGGTTCAGTTGACGACTGCTGGCTGTTTCTAGAGTAGGACGTCGTTTGGTCTTCTATACTGAACCACTGGTAATTTCGATTAAATGTCATTTTTCGTCCGGCAGTTATACATGTAAATATATTTATATATGTTGTAGAATTTGACGTTAATGGACTGCTACTGGCGTTTTCTAGAATGGGACTGAGGCCTCAGTTTAGAATGCGAAACGTCGTCTCGCAAGCCATTAAAGCTAAAAGTGGGTTATGTCTGCACTGCCTGGAATAGGGCTGAGGCTTTTGTATAGACGGGGGTGGGGTGCCGAAATATGTCAGCTCCCAAGTATTAAAAACATTATTTCAAATCGTACTCTACATTGTTCTTTAGTTTTCGAATTTAGTGACGAAGACCCTAGTGGTGATAACATGAACTTGTTGAAACGTTGCACATTTGTAATAAAGTTACTTTTCTTAACCATTCAAACCGTTTCTAGGTGTTAACTTTAGGTTTGTAAACTTGAATATGTAGGACGTTGTGTATTTATTTTCCCGAAAGCCATTTGGAGGGGTCAACTGTTTTATCTACTCGCACCATTATACAGTAATGTGTTGTGCTTCAGTCAGTCAGTCAGTAGACACTAAAATAACGTCGCATAAGAGACACATAACGTTGCAATTTGTACTTTCGAGACGTCAGTAAAACATGCGCATGCCATGAATCACGAGAAGAAGTATGCGTCCTGTAGGCATGACATACGAACTTCAAAAGCAATAAATAAAAAAAATAGTTGTTACTATTAGTTTTGGCTTTATTTACTTTTGAAACAGAACACTTCCAAGGGACTTTGTGGAAGCAATCTGCTATAACAGATGCATGTATGTCTTCAGTAGGGTTATAGTAACGTGTGGAAAACGTTCTGTAATAATTACGGAAAGTTGTTTAAACTTTAATGTATATGTATAATAAAACCTTTGTTGTAGCTACCCAATTTATAAAACCATTCACAAAATCAAGGATAGAACCAGCACGTGTAATTGGAAAGTGAACCATTTGTACTTGTATTTTTGGAGTACAGTGGCCTTTTAAATACGTTTGTTCATCTTTGAGATGTGAAGTAATAATGCGGAACTGGATCTGATATAATTGTAAATTAGACAAAAATAAGTGGGAGAGTAAATGGTACAAAGAAAGATATATGTTCAGTGTCTAGAACCCTGCTACATCTGTTCAGCAGTGACCCAGGATTGTATAGTTATACCCTTAAATTATGTTCAATTCCTAAAAGGGCTGTGTTATCTAAGGAAAGTAATGAAACTGAACTTGTTATTCCATATAGGCTCTTTGTCTCACTTAATTTTAATTTAAATTAATAGTTTGCTGGAAGTAACGAGACAACAGGACACCAGAGGGCTGAATCAATACTTTCTGCATTACAGCAGATAATGTTGTGACCTAGATTTAAAGGGTTTCTTTGTACATTTTCGACACACGAGAAATTCAAATATACTTTAGTTATAGAAACGGTAATTGTTTGTTTATTTGTTTGGAATTTCGCGCAAAGCTACACGAGGGCTATTTGCGTCAGCCGTCCCTAATTTAGCATTGTAAGACGAGAGGTAAAGCAGCTGGTCATCACCATCCACCGCCAACTCTTTGGCTACTCTTTTACCAACGAATAGTGGGATTGAATGTGACATTATAATGCAACCACGGTTGAAAAGACGAGCATGTTTGGTATGATGGCGATTCGAACCCGCGACTCTCAGATTACGTCTCCAGTGACCTAACCACTTGGCCATGTCGGGCCAGAAATGGTGAACGTTCAGACTGAGAAAGAGACGAGCGAGTTTGAAAGATGAAGCACACAAATCACATGGTTAAAAAAAATCACAATTATTAAAATATTAATTAATAGAAGCAAATATAAGAATCCAGTAAACCAGGCGGAACAAACAAAAATAAGAGAAAACATTTGATAGCCGCGGCACTTGAAATTATTTTGGTTGGGATTAGAGTAAGTTAATTTATGAGGTCTTAGGTGTGGTCAGATACTTTAGTTTGACCTCATGCGACCAGTACTGTGATTAAATCTCAAATCGGTCAAAAGATAACGGAGCTAGGAGCTGAAAGTTTGTATTAGAAAATAGGAGCTATTCTATGAGCCGGGCCCGGCATGGCCAAGCGCGTAAGGCGTGCTACTCGTAATCCGAGGGTCGCGGGTTCGAGCCCGCGTCGCGCTAAACATGCTCGCCCTCCCAGCCGTGGGGGTGTATAAGTTACGGTCAATCCCACTATTCGTTGGTAAAAGAGTAGCCCAAGAGTTGGCGGTGGGTGGTGATGACTAGCTGCCTTCCCTCTAGTCTTACACTGCTAAATTAGGGACGGCTAGCACAGATAGCCCTCGAGTAGCTTTGTGCGAAATTCCAAAACAAACCAAAACAATCTATGAGCCGATATGCCGCTACTAAAAATGTCAACATGACGTTGCGTTGTTTAAAGCAATATACAATACACGAGGAAAGGATAAACATTATGTGTATTTTTTGTAATGTTTAATTTCAAATGTTTGTACTCTATCAATGAAACGCTAATACTTCAAGTTCCTCAAAATATTTTTCAATAATTTCTTGCATTAAAACAACGTTACAATAACAAATTGGTCTAGGTGTAATTTAGCGTTCTTCATGGATGAAGTCTGGTCGTGCTATAGAGTTCTGAATTATGTAGATAGCGAACCGGGATCAAATCTGTGTGATTCCACAAAATATTTCATTACTCAATCCTTCAGCGTGGATGGGCTTTCTTCTCTCTGGTCAGTAGGTCTTAATTGCGTACATTTGGCACAGTGGTAAATCTAAGGACTTCTGACATTATAAATCGAGTTTCGATACCCACAATGAATATAACACAGATAGCCCATTGTATAGCTCTGCTGTAAATACAGATAATAATAATAATCGCTTTTATTTGTTGATGTTCGTGCTATTTTTAATGGTAAGAAGATTTTGTGACTAAATATATTTTAAAGCGATGTCTTTGGATCTGTTGTTGACTATTTTTCATAAGTGCTAATTCACCTACGAAACTTCCACTTCGCAAGCTTTAAGGACCAAGTATGGCGTCTTGGCATAACGTGTTGTTAGGGGATTCGGTTCTCAAAGAGTAGCCCAAAATTAGACGAGCTGCCATCCCTCTAATCCATCATTTCTAAATTAGTAACGATTAGCGAAGATAGGCCATTGAAGTAGCTTTGGGCGAAATTCGATATATAACATGAACAAACCAATCGTGACCCGTCGATTAGCGTTCTGGACCATAGATTTGCAGTTACAATGATTATATCCTACTGTCGCAAAAGTAACTAAATAAAATACAAATCGCATTCCACACTTAGAGTGTCATGGTCGACATATTAAGGGTAGTGGTCAAACCCTACTTTTCGGTCATTCAAGAGTAGCCCAAGAGTTGACGGTGGGTGCTGTTGACTACTAATTCATGTATCGTCTCCTTTATTACTTTGTACTGAAACCAGTTTGGCAGTATTAAAGTCACATATCGAAATTATGTAACATATATGTAACCCAGCAGGTGGTTTAGGCACTCGACTCGTAATCTGAGAGTCGCAGATTCGAATCCCCGTTACACCAAACATGCTCGCCCTTTCAGCCTTGGGGGAGTTATAATGTGACGGTCAATCTCACTATTCGTTAGTAAAAGAGTAGCCAAGGAGTTGGCGGTGGGTGGTGATGACTAGGTGCCTTTCCTCTAGTCTTACACTACTAAGTTAGGGACGGCTAGCGCAGATAGCCCTCGTGCAGCTTTGCGTGAAATTCAAAACAAACCAAACATACATGTAGATACTTTATAGTAATACATAATTAATAAATTTCGTGCACAACAACAGAGTCGATAGATCCGAACTGGTCTGGAGTCTTGTAGATCTCCAGCTCAGGGAACAATCTTCTAATTACCTCTTACATCTTCTCTTCAAACTATTAATTTCCCGTTGTGCTATTCCTGGTGGCTGTAATAATCTCCAAGAAAGAAGAAAAATGACTGTATGAGTAAAGAGAGAACAAGAAGAGAAAAAGACAAAATGTCTTTGAAAACAATAATAATCTGATGGGTAAGGCCTAGAACTCTTATAGTGCTGGTGTTTTAAAAATAATAATAATAATCTGATGGGTAAGGCCTAGAACTCTTATAGTGCTGGTGTTTTAACAATAATAAAAATAATCTGATGGGTAAGGCCTAGAACTCTTATAGTGCTGGTGTTTTAAAAATAATAAAAATAATCTGATGGGTAAGGCCTAGAACTCTTATAGTGCTGGTGTTTTAAAAATAATAATAATAATCTGATGGGTAAGGCCTAGAACTCTTATAGTGCTGGTGTTTTAACAATAATAAAAATAATCTGATGGGTAAGGCCTAGAACTCTTATTATAGTGCTGGTGTTTTAACAATAATAAAAATAATCTGATGGGTAAGGCCTAGAACTCTTATAGTGCTGGTGTTTTAAAAATAATAATAATAATCTGATGGGTAAGGCCTAGAACTCTTATAGTGCTGGTGTTTTAACAATAATAAAAATAATCTGATGGGTAAGGCCAAGAACTCTTATTATAGTGCTGGTGTTTTAACAATAATAAAAATAATCTGATGGGTAAGGCCTAGAACTCTTATTATAGTGCTGGTGTTTTAACAATAATAAAAATAATATGATGGGTAAGGCCTAGAACTCTTATAGTGCCGGTGTTTTAACAATAATAAAAATAATCTGATGGGTAAGGCCTAGAACTTTTATGGTGCTGGTGTTTTAAGAATAATAAAAATAATCTGATGGGTAAGGCCTAGAAGTCTTATAGTGCTGGTGTTTTAAGAATAATAAAAATAATCTGATGGGTAAGGCCTAGAACTCTTATTATAGTGCTGGTGTTTTAACAATAATAAAAATAATCTGATGGGTAAGGTCTAGAACTCTTATTATAGTGCTGGTGTTTTAACAATAATAAAAATAATATGATGGGTAAGGCCTAGAACTCTTATTATAGTGCTGGTGTTTTAACAATAATAAAAATAATCTGATGGGTAAGGTCTAGAACTCTTATTATAGTGCTGGTGTTTTAACAATAATAAAAATAATCTGATGGGTTAGGTCTAGAACTCTTATAGTGCTAGTGTTTTAAGAATAATAAAAATAATCTGATGGGTAAGGCCTAGAACTCTTATAGTGCTGGTGTTTTAAGAACAATAAAAATAATCTGATGGGTAAGGCCTAGAACTCTTATAGTGCTGGTGTTTTAACAATAATAAAAATAATCTGATGGGTAAGGCCTAGAAGTCTTATGGTGCTGGTGTTTTTTGCAACGATGTGGTGTTGGTGTTTTATCCAGATATCCAAGATATATAATTAGATATACCTGAGGATTTTGACCTCTACAATTAATCAGTTAATAGCATCAAGTGCGGTTATATTTTAACATCAAACAACGATAAAATTATGGGGCTAGAAAAATTTTACAAATATAACATGGACACGATGTAACTCTCTTCATTATAAGTAGAGTAATTCTTATTATAAGTTGGAATTGGACGGATACACAATACGTGTAATATAATTCCTTTAACAGCCATATAAAAATATTTAAGGCTATAAACAAACCAATTTAAAAATTATAAAGTCACATAACCACTTGAGAAAGTCAGTAGAACAGATAAAAAAAATACAAAGAATAACAAAACTAAAAATTTCTCAATCTCACTAACTGACATCGTTAAACGCTTCCAGCTGTGTAATAAACAGATTTATCATAGTTGTAAGTGCACCAAATAGAACAGTAGTACGGGGACCACGTGCTAGTGCAAGCGTGTAGTAGTTGATTAAATTAATAATTTATTAACTTTTGGTATAAACACATAACCACAACTCACATTATATCACTCAAATGACATCACACACTATAGAGTGTGCATCACATGTACAGCAAACTAACAATGTGTTTATTTTTTTTAGTTTCGCGCAAAGCTACACGAGGGCTATCTGCGTTAGCCGTCCCTAATTTAGCAGTGTAAGACTAGAGGGAAGGTAGCTAGTTATCACAACCCACTGCCAACATTGGGGTTACTCTTTTGCCAACGAATAGTGGGATTGACCGTCACATTATAACGCCCCCACGGCTGAAAGGGCGAGCATGTTTGGTGTGACGAGGATTCGAACCCGTGACCCTCAGATTACGAGTCGAAAGCCTTAACCCACCTGGCCATACTAGGCCTAACAATGTGTACACACACCATAAGTGAAAAGAATGCCCACCACATATACACCATTATTGGCATATACAGTAATATTACATTGCACACCCACACTGGTGACATTCATACACGATATGAATGAACGAATAATACATATTATCGTGTTACATTGTATAAAGAATGTACATGAAAGAATGGAAAAAATATTTAAAAATTGAAAGTGTAGGAATGAATAAGTTAATCGAAAAGTGAGGAAACAAGGTATGAATGGGTATGTTATAATAGAATTTCCTTTGTACATTTTCACAAGGGAGCTATTGTTGTTGCTGGTGTTGTATAAACAGACTTTAGATATATTGTTTCCAATAAATCGATTCACAGCAACTTATAGTTATTGTATGATAAGTATAATTAAGTTTGATAAAGTTAGGCTAATTGTATGCATGAGATTGAAAAGAATTATCGAGGTAGGCATGGACAAGATTTTTGACACACCGAAACGAACAAACAATGGAATTTATAATAATTCCCACGAAAGGGGACCAGAGGCCGTCTGAATGCAATTACCTATTTTAATCACTTGCACCGCTTTCCAGTAATGTGTTGTCTCTCAGTCTGTCAATATACACTAAAATGACGTCACACAAGGGGTGTTTAACGTAGCAATTTTTTCTTTCATGATGGTAGTAGAAAGATGCTCATGCCATGAATCACGAGAAGGATTATATACTCTATAGGCTACAACACAGCATGACATACGAACTTCAAAAGCAAGAAGTATAAGTATTTACACTTGAAACAGAATATTTTTGGGCACAAATATATCTGGTATTCATACTTTTGATTCGTTTCCTCCGTTTCGTTTTTTTCAGAAATAAGCTGAGGTATGTTTCAGGTTTTTTTTACGCGCATACTTAGTACGGTAACAAGAAAACAAATGTTTATTCTTCATTACCCCGACAACCGGCACATTCACCAAACATGTCAGTCACTCCTTGATATTTCTTCCAACTGTTTTTGTTAACACTTGCTAAACAAATAAATAAATAAATGATTTGCATGTATATACCGAATACAACAAAATGAGACATGCCAGGCAGTTTATAAAGTTATTTGATGAAGCACGAAGCTTTCCAAATCGATAAAACGACGTAGCGCTGAAAAGCTGTCATTGGTCGTGCATGGGGTATCTTCCCTTAAAAACAACCGTATCGTGTTTACACAAACACTTGTTTCTACAGGGTGTAGGGATAATGTATTGTTCCGCTTTAGCATCTAGAGCTTAACAGAGTCATAGATAGTATATTTGAAATTTAGCAACGAAACTGAAGATCCTCAGGTAATAAGTAACGTATCCTTTGATTTATTTATCTATCTAAAACTTAAAATAAACGAGCAATCCTCAGGTAAGAAATTAATACCCCATACGTATTATTCTTAACTGTATTTATAATTTCAAACCAGAATGTACAGCTCTGAAAGTAATGTAATATATTCGAAAGTTATTTTGATTTTTAATAAATTTTAACATCAGTAGGCACAGTGTTAGGTATTAAATAAGGTTTGGTTTGTTTTGAATTTCGAGTAAAGCTACACAAGGGCTATCTGCGCTAGTCACCCCTAATTTTGCAGTGTAAAGCGTGAGGGAAGGCAGCTAGTCATCATCATCCACCACTAACTCTTGAGCTATCCTTTTACCAACGAATAGTGGGATTGGCCGTCACATTATAACGCTCTCATGGCTGAAAAGGTGAGTATATTTGGTGTGACGGGGATTCGAACCTGCGATCCTCAAGTTACGAGCTGTGTTAAACAAGGCTCTCTATCTTTACAGTAAGTTACAAATAGCTGTGTTAAACAAGGCTCTCTATCTTTACAGTAAGTTACTGATAGCTGTGTTAAAGAGGGTTTTCTAACTTTACAGTAAGTTACAAATAGCTGTGTTAAACAGGGTTTTCTAACTTTACAGTAAGTTACAAATAGCTGTGTTAAACAGGGCTCTCTATCTTTACAGTAAGTTACAAATAGCTGTGTTAAAGAGGGCTCTCTAACTTTACAGTAAGTTACAAATAGCTGTGTTAAACAGGGTTTTCTAACTTTACAGTAAGTTACAAATAGCTGTGTTAAACAAGGCTCTCTAACTTTACAGTAAGTTACAAATAGCTGTGTTAAACAAGGCTCTCTATCTTTACAGTAAGTTACAAATAGCTGTGTTAAACAAGGCTCTCTAACTTTACAGTAAGTTACAAATAGCTGTGTTAAACAAGGATCTCTAACTTTACAGTAAGTTACAAATAGCTGTGTTAAACAAGGCTCTCTATCTTTACAGTAAGTTACAAATAGCTGTGTTAAACAAGGCTCTCTAACTTTACAGTAAGTTACAAATAGCTGTGTTAAACAAGGCTCTCTAACTTTACAGTAAGTTACAAATAGCTGTGTTAAACAAGGCTCTCTAACTTTACAGTAAGTTACAAATAGCTGTGTTAAACAAGGCTCTCTATCTTTACAGTAAGTTACAAATAGCTGTGTTAAACAAGGCTCTCTAACTTTACAGTAAGTTACAAATAGCTGTGTTAAACAAGGATCTCTAACTTTACAGTAAGTTACAAATAGCTGTGTTAAACAAGGCTCTCTATCTTTACAGTAAGTTACAAATAGCTGTGTTAAACAAGGCTCTCTAACTTTACAGTAAGTTACAAATAGCTGTGTTAAACAAGGCTCTCTAACTTTACAGTAAGTTACAAATAGCTGTGTTAAACAAGGCTCTCTAACTTTACAGTAAGTTACAAATAGCTGTGTTAAACAAGGCTCTCTATCTTTACAGTAAGTTACAAATAGCTGTGTTAAACAAGGCTCTCTATCTTTACAGTAAGTTACAAATAGCTGTGTTAAACAAGGCTCTCTAACTTTACAGTAAGTTACAAATAGCTGTGTTAAACAAGGCTCTCTAACTTTACAGTAAGTTACAAATAGCTGTGTTAAACAAGGCTCTCTAACTTTACAGTAAGTTACAAATAGTTGTGTTAAACAAGGCTCTCTAACTTTACAGTAAGTTACAAATAGCTGTGTTAAACAAGGCTCTCTAACTTTACAGTAAGTTACAGATAGTTGTGTTAAACAAGGCTCTCTAACTTTACAGTAAGTTACAAATAGTTGTGTTAAACAAGGCTTTCTAACTTTACAGTAAGTTACAAATAGCTGTGTTAAACAAGTCTCTCGTAACTCGTAGCTGCATGTAATAAGTTTTTTGTTTTAATTTACAGGAAGAAACTTGTGTCAAACAACACTCATTTTACAAGATGTGAAACAACGAAGTCAGCCAACACGTTTAGCGTACTGTTACTGATTATTATACTGATTACTAATATGTTGCATGACTGGTATTAGTAATCAGTAAAGCATGTTTCCGAGACTTGGATTGGCTGATGTCTATTAAATAACTCAGTTTTATTTTACTTAACCTCGTTCGATGTAAAGAGTCGTCCATTTCCTTGTGAGCAGGCTGGCTTAATGCTACAAGTGTTTCTTGTGAAGTTTCTCAGAGATAGTGATAATAGCGCGTCTCGAGAGGATGATGCGAAACGGAAATTGAATTCGAAATTGAAAGCGTTCGAACACAAACAAGCTTGTTTTGAATCTTGTGGCCTTAAACCCGAAAGGAAAGACAGCTCTTAGCTAGAGTGCGTGCCTACAGGGTGAACAACGTATTGACTCGTTTGTTAAGCGCCATTTATATGTTACTCGAAAAGAAATAGTCACTCGAATAATGACGAATTTTCTTTTTTCATTTTGTTTCACATTATCTGAAGAAACGTTGAAAACAATACAATTTAACGTTTGTTTTTTAATTTTGCACAAAGCTACTGGAGGGCTAGCTGCGCTAGCTGCCCCTAATTTAGCAGTGTAAGACTAGAGGGAAGGCAGCTATTCATTACCACTCACCGCCAACTCTTGGGCTACTCTTTTACTGACGAATAATGGGATTGACAGTCACATTATAATGCTCCCATGGCTGAAAGGGCGAGCATGTTTGGTGCGACCGGGATTCGAACCCGCGACCCTCGGATTACGATTCGAACGCTTTAATCCACCTGAGCATGCCAGGCCAACATTAACTCTATATAACGTAATGTAGAGAATCCCTAATTAAAAATCTTTTTAAAGTTATAAAAACAATACAATTCCACATGAACTGTACACAGTGCCAAGAATCATAAGTGAAAAAATAAAACGTTTTAAAGTTATGAAACAATACAGTTCCACATGAACTGTGCACAGTGCCAAGAATCATAAGTTAAAAATAAAACTTTTTAAAGTTATGAAACAATACAATTCCACATGAACTGTGCACAGTGCCAAGAATCATAAGTTAAAAATAAAACTTTTTAAAGTTATGAAACAATACAATTCCACATGAACTGTGCACAGTGCCAAGAATCATAAGTTAAAAATAAAACTTTTTAAAGTTATGAAACAATACAGTTCCACATGAACTGTACACAGTGCCAAGAATCATAAGTTAAAAAATAAAACTTTTTAAAGTTATGAAACAATACAATTCCACATGAACTGTGCACAGTGCCAAGAATCATAAGTTAAAAATAAAACTTTTTAAAGTTATGAAACAATACAGTTCCACATGAACTGTACACAGTGCCAAGAATCATAAGTTAAAAAATAAAACTTTTTAAAGTTATGAAACAATACAATTCCACATGAACTGTGCACAGTGCCAAGAATCATAAGTTAAAAAATAAAACTTCTTAAAGTTATGAAACAATACAATTCAACATGAACTGTGCACAGTGCCAAGAATCATAAGTTAAAAATAAAACTTTTTAAAGTTATGAAACAATACAATTCCACATGAACTGTGCACAGTGCCAAGAATCATAAGTTAAAAAATAAAACTTTTTAAAGTTATGAAACAATACAATTCCACATGAACTGTGCACAGTGCCAAGAATCATAAGTTAAAAATAAAACTTTTTAAAGTTATGAAACAATACAATTCCACATGAACTGTGCACAGTGCCAAGAATCATAAGTTAAAAATAAAACTTTTTAAAGTTATGAAACAATACAATTCCACATGAACTGTGCACAGTGCCAAGAATCATAAGTTAAAAATAAAACTTTTTAAAGTTATGAAACAATACAATTCCACATGAACTGTGCACAGTGCCAAGAATCATAAGTTAAAAAATAAAACTTTTTAAAGTTATGAAACAATACAATTCCACATGAACTGTGCACAGTGCCAAGAATCATAAGTTAAAAATAAAACTTTTTAAAGTTTTGAAGTTTAATAAAGATATTAAGCAAATTATTTATGATGCAATATAGTAGAAACATTTTAGTAGAAACAATATAGTAGAAACATTATTGTAGAAACAATATAGTAGAAACATTGTAGTAGAAACATTATAGTAGAAACAAACAATATAGTAGAAACATTATAGTAGAAACAATATAATAGAAACATTGTAGTAGAAACAATATAATAGAAACATTGTAGTAGAAACATTATAGTAGAAACAATATAATAGAAACATTGTAGTAGAAACAATATAATAGAAACATTGTAGTAGAAACAATATAATAGAAACATTGTTGTAGAAACAATATAGTAGAAACATTATAGTAGAAACAATATAGTAGAAACAATATAGTAGAAACTATAGTAGAAACATTATAGTAGAAACAAACAATATAGTAGAAACATTATAGTAGAAACAATATAGTAGAAACATTATAGTAGAAACAATATAGTAGAAACATTATAGTAGAAACAATATAGTAGAAACATTATAGTAGAAACTATAGTAGAAACATTATAGTAGAAACATTATAGTAGAAACAATATAGTAGAAACATTATAGTAGAAACAATATAGTAGAAACATTATAGTAGAAAGAATATAAATAATTAGGTTTGTAATCTTGAAAGTCATTGTGAAACTGACACATTTGTATTCTTTTTCAAATCTAGCGATTGTTCAACCCGCCTTTATTATTAATAGTGTGGCTGGAACATTAATTCAACACACACTTATTGTTAATGGTGTGGCTGGAACATTAATTCAACCTAACGTAGTGTGGCAGGAACGATAATTCATCCTCACTTATTGTTAACAGTGTAGCTTAAACGATAATTTAATGACTTATTGTTAACGGTGTGACAGGAATGATAATTCAACCTGACATATTGTTAACGGTGTGACAGGAACGATAATTCAACCTGACTTATTGTTAACGGTGTGACAGGAACGATAATTCAACCTGACATATTGTTAACGGTGTGACAGGAACGATAATTCAACCTGACATATTGTTAACGGTGTGAAAGGAACGATAATTCAACCTGACTTATTGTTAACGGTGTGACAGGAACGATAATTCAACCTGACATATTGTTAACGGTGTGACAGGAACGATAATTCAACCTGACATATTGTTAACGGTGTGACAGGAACGATAATTCAACCTGACATATTGTTAACGGTGTGAAAGGAACGATAATTCAACCTGACTTATTGTTAACGGTGTGATAGGAACGATAATTCAACCTGACATATTGTTAACGGTGTGACAGGAACGATAATTCAACCTGACATATTGTTAACGGTGTGACAGGAACGATAATTTAACCTGACATATTGTTAACGGTGTGACAGGAACGATAATTCAACCTGACATATTATTAACGGTGTGACAGGAACGATAATTTAACCAGACCTTATTGTTACCGGTGGGATACATCGAGAAGACAACCGCACTTTAATTGTGTCTCTCTTTTTATATCCGCTTTTTACATATCAAATACCTGTAGTCTGTCTGTGTATCGGTTACTATCTCCTGCTCTAGTTCAGATGACCCTTCTGTTACAGTAATATACAAAGTGTATCTGACTTTTCTCTCTCATCATTTGAGGTTTAATAAAAATTTATTTTTCCTTGATAGAATTTGCACACAGAGAGACACACATATATTTAACACTTGTGATGTTACTTGCTATTTTATTTGGTTCACATGGGTACCTACACTTTGTCCACTGCAAGGAATCGAGCCACGGAGTTTTATACTGTAGTTCCATAAACTTACCGCTAACCTACCGTGGGACCAGTTTACATGTGTTTTATAGGATAACTGATTTCTGCAATAAATGATTTATTGGTATCGAAAAAGTTTTAGTATCAGACCCTTAAGGGTTATTAAAATAGTACTGTATGTTATTTTAATCTCAGCTTTTAAAGGATTCCTAGTATAATACTGTATGATCTTTGTCTCAGCCACTTAAGGGTTAGTAGGGTAGTACTATATGTTATTTTAGTTTCAGCCCCTTAAAGGGTCGCGGGTTCAAAACCCTGTCACGCCAAAATTGCCCGCTCTTTCAGCTGGAGTGGCGTTATAATGTTAAGGCCAATCCCACTGTTAGTTGGTAAAAGAGTAGCCCAAGAGTTGGCGGTGGGCGGTGATGACCATCTGCCTTTCCTCTAATCTTATACTGCCATATTAGGGATGGCTAGCGCAGATAGCCCTTGTGTAGCTCTGCCCCAAAATTAAAAAACAAATCTGGGAAAGATACGTCCAAAAACACCCTCTTTGGGAGTTTCTGGATTTGAATTTCTGCTATTCAACAAACTGTAGTGTAAAGACACTTCTTGGCTCCTGACTGACGTTTTACAACATGAGGTTATTTAATCAAAGGAAGCTGAACGGTGACTTAGTTGTAGCTACATATCATATCATTATGTACAGATATGAATCTATGCTTGTGAACATCAGTTTCTTCATTCATTAAAATTTAAGTGTCTATTTGTTATTGTTTTATCTCACGCCATATTTACTTTCGGTGAGAGTTTGGAACACGGATTATAGACACTAGCTGCCTTCCCTCTTAATCTTACACTGCTAAATTAAGGACGGCTAGCGCAGATAGCCCTCCTGTAGCTCTGCTCGAAATTCAAAACAAACCAAATCTATTCTTGTCACTGTCAGAGGCGTCGAGAGGTAGGTCGGACTTAGTGGACAGTTATGTCCTCGAGCCCTTTTTGGAAGTCTTCATAAATTCGTGGTGCATTCATGGGCGTATGAAATTTCTTCTGGTGGGCGGAAGCCAAATGTGTTGAGAACTTACATCTTTTTAAGTCAAAGCGATTTCCTGCAGTATTGCAATATTTCCTGAAGTATATTATGAAAATGAAGATACAGTATTCTTCATCCCATATATCCCCGGGCCCCAGGACTGTAGCCTCCCTGACCACCTCTCGTCAGGCCTGATCACTGTAGACTAATCATTATACCTTTTAAAAAAAAGATACACAATTCTTTGTCTTATTAAACCAAACACGTGCAGAGCATCCTAATCTCCTCAACTTTTGAAAGTAACGCAGCTGGAGTCACTTTCCATGCAGGAGTTTGTGATGGAAACAAAAGTCACGTTTGGCGATATAATATACTTGCCGTGTGTTTAAGTGGACCTTCTGTCAAAATGTTGACGATACAATAACGAAGTGGGTCCTAGCTAAGTGAAAGCATAGTTTTAATACTATTGTGGTGGAATGAAAGTTAGGGTAGATTGTTAGTGGTATGTGTGTGTTATGTGGATACGGCCTTCAGAACACTATTCGAAAAACATTCTGCACTTTACTGACTGCGAAAGTAATTTTTTCTCACCGAGAAAAATCAGTTTTACACACACTCCCTCTGTCGTACGAAATATAAAAACACATTTAAACTGAAGTGGTTTAAAGGACAGTGGAAATTCAGAATTCAGCTGAATGATTGAAAAACCATCTTTGAATAATAAATATCCCGGCACTTAAATTATGTGACGTGACCTTTCGGATGTTTAACCTCATTTATTAATAACATTGTACTGTTTTTGTCAATAAGCGATGTATTCCTGATGCGTTGGAAAGCTATTGCTTTATGTTTCCAATCCACAGTGTACACATAACCGGGAACCAGTGTTTGCTAGGAGAACACATCCCATTCACATTAATTCTCGACGGGGATAGAACTGATTCTTAATAATTATTGGTTGAGATTAGGCCTAGAGAAAAAGGACGAAAACATCAGTACGTTCTGGGAAACACGCGCTCCTTAATAAAAAGATACTAAACACACTGAAAGCATTTTTTGTTTCTCAATTTAAACTGAATTCCCATCGGTCTCGAAGACTCAGATTCGTGCTTATCTTTAGCAACAGTCCTGTTGGCTGAAGATGTGGTGTTTGAGGCTTAAAATGTAGTTTCGTGAGGTTTTTTGTTGTTTTTTTTCTACATGATACAACACGCGCATGAATAACGTAACCATGTTTTATACTTTTTGTTGTTAAGCGCAAAGACGCAATAAAATAGTTATGTCGTACCCACCACGGGTATCGATGCCCGGTTCTTAGCGTTTTAATCCTTCAGGCTTACCGCTGAGCTTCTGAGAGGCATGATTAATCGGTGAATCATTTTCGTTTGTGCACGTTTCTGGGCTCTCTTCAACGGGCCCAGTACGACAACGTTGGTACAATTCAAGTACCAAAGGTTGATTGAATAAATACCAACACATCTTGCTCAGAAATTATAAATGTCGGTTTAAGAGCACGATACGTTCGTTTAAAATGTAGCTTCTGATAAATCCAGGTTGTTAAAGTCCACGCAGTTGGATGTTGTAATTTTTTTAATTGTTGCATGCGTAATACTTACATGAAATAACTTAAATAACCTAATATTTAGGCAAAGGTGTTACATAGTTAGGTGTTGGTAATCTAGCCATGCCTTGTTGTAATCTGTTAAGCCCAGCACTTAGCTAAAGACGTAACATTTGTTTGTTTTTGAAATTCGCGCAAAGCTACACGAGAGCTATACTGCGCTAGCAGTCCCTAATGTAGCAGTGTAAGACTAGAGGGAAGGCAGCTAGCCATCATCATCCACTCACAACTCTTGGGCTATTCTTTTATCAAAAAATAGTGAGATTGAGGGTCACATTATAACGCTCCCACGGCTAAAAGAGGCGAGCTTGTTTAGTGCAATGGGGATTCGAATCCTCGGATTATGAGTCGAGTGCCTTAACCACTGGGCCATGCCAAAGATGTAACATAGTTGTGCTAGTGTAATAGACATTGTAGAATCTTCAAATCAGAAATGCAGAGAAACAAGATTTATCCACATGTGAGTGTCCAGTTAAATAAGCTATGAACTTTCTGCCTTTCAAGTTAATGTTGTTGTTGAATTAAGCACAAAGCTACACAATGAGCTATTTGTGCTCTACCCACCACGGGCATCGAAACCCAGCTTTTAGTGTTGGAAGTCTGCAGACATACCGCTGAGCCAATGGGGGGCTTGAAGTTAATATTAAAATGTTGTATTTAAAGAAAATACACATATATAAAGTCATCTACACAGAATATGTTGTAACAGATTTACTGTTGTACATTTATTTTAGTGCCTACTTTTAATTCTCTATAGTTTTCTCTTTTGTCTGTGACGTATATTCTTAACTGCGTATTGCACAAGTCCCGCGTGTCCTCGAAAAATGTAGAACAATCGTGTGCATAAAAATCAACAACACTTGTTTGACGAAAGGACGCGAGAATATTGTCGAAATTTCTATAAACTTGCGTGATTTCTATGAAAATTGGCTAGCCGAGAGACGAGCGAGAAGAATATTATTGGACAGCAACAGTCAATGTGATGTAGGCCTAGGAAGCTATAATTGTGATGAATGTCTATTAATCGGAAAACTACAGAATTTGACCAGGAACCTTTATAGATTTCAAACATCCCATACCTTTCAACTTCAGTGAGTTACGTCGGACGTTATTGTTTGTACGAGGATATTAAATAACTTGTTTAGTAAGAAATAAACTTCTAACTGGTGTGAGGCTAGCCAAAGAAAGACGTCGTTAACTTAAACTTGGATCGTCGATAAAATATTCAGTTCTAGACCGGATATAAGACTCAGTGTTGTCTGTAAGTTTGTTGAACTGTTGTATATAAATCATTATTTGTAATAACTATTAGTAATAACCGCTATTATAAATTGTATTGTTTTTATGTTTGTATATTAAAATATATTTGTGTTAAAGAAGGCTGTGGTTTATCAGTGGATAAAACACTTCTAAGATGGCCGAGAGTCGGTCAAAGATGACTTACGTTCTGGGCGATCGACATCGTTCACTGATGAAATGGTCGCTAAGGTGAAAGACAGTGAACCAGGCCTTTTCCTGATGATGAGAAATCTACTTAAAATAAAAATCCATCTCAGAACGGCTGGTATGGGTATTAACACTTTCTTTCTCCAGATCTTGCTCCGTGTGATTTTTTTTTCTGTTCCAAAAAATCAAAATTAAGTTGAAAGGAAAGAGATTTTATGAAATTCCAACCGACCATAAATAACTTCGTCGTGTAACAGTTGAGTACTTCCAGCATTGCTTCCTAAAATGGCAGGAACGTTAGAACAAGTGTGTATCAGCTGGGGGAGATTACTTTGAAGTAATATATATAACAATATATAATATTGTTGTATGTACATTATTCTTTAGTATAAAAGTGAAGTCTTAGAACATTTTGATCATATACCTCGTATATCTTCTGTAACAGAGCAGCCGAACTTTGTTACGTTTTCTCGTGATATCTCGTCTACTCCGTTAACAAAAATATTGTGCGTAAGTTCATTTATTACAATTCACGTAATCAGTGTAATGAACATGAAGCGGATAACTGAACACAGTTACATAGTTTATCACGAAACAGGCTTGCTATTGAAATATAGTGTTGTATACTTAGATTGATTTTTAACAAAGCGCATGTGCCGTTGTAAACTTATTATTTCTGTTCTTGTTTACTGCCATTCTTTCCCTTGATAAACTGTCCTAATTATGTACTTTTGATGAAAACGCGTTAGTGAGCTGGCGTCTGATGTTCATGAATAATCTGATCTTGGTACAGTTGCCAGTTTTCTGTTCTATAAAAGCAGAAAAATGACTGCTGTGGAAGTGAAAAGAGGTGAAGATAGTACGAGTGAAATTACGAATGTATGGAATAAAAGAGGAAAGAATACAGAATTAGAGAAATAATTACAGTTAGATATATGGTGGTAAGAAAATATAACTTATATTTTAATAAAAATACATATGACAGTTAAGCCAAAAAAAATAGTGCTCTACCAAAATACAAATGTGGCAATGTAACTGAAAAATATAAGTATAACAAATGAAATGAGTGGTAATAATTGTAGAATAAAGTAAATTAAAAAGCGAATGGTGAGGCCTAACGTGTAGAATAAAGTCAATTAAAAAGTGAATGGTGAGGCCTAACGTGTAGAATAAAGTCAATTAAAAAGTGAATGGTGAGGCCTAACGTGTAGAATAAAGTCAATTAAGAAGTGAATGGTGAGGTCTAACGTGACCAAGTGGTTAGGGACTCAACTCGCAATATACAGATAGTCCTCGTGTAGCTTTGCGCGAAATACCAAACAAATTACACGAGTAAATGTTATAATTAAGCCGTGCAATATCACACACTATTCACTGCACGTTAAACTGTGTGTGCATTATAAGAGTGGCAGTCAATACAAAATATCTTCAGAAATAGAATTGGATGAACGAGAGTAAGTTTGTCTGACATTTCGCGACCTGATGTCAAAAACACGCTTATACTTGCACAGTAAAATTGACATTTGATACAGTTTATGGATGTTGACTTACAAACATTTCAGAGCTAAGTTAAGTATATTGGGCTAGTACTTAGAAATCAAAACTCTGATTTAGTGCATACTTAAGTATGTATGCTAGGAGAACCTTAGGAACTATTTTTCTTAGTTGAAATCTGGGAAATACAGGGTGTTTCAAAAGTCACTGTGCACTTATATATTTATTAACAGACATATTTCAATATAGAATACAGGAGGTAAGTATGAATGACAATTATAAACAATGTTGAAAGTGACCCCCGTTGGCATCAATTCAGGCCTGGATCATTCTTATTTTGTTTCTGAACACCGCTATCAGTTGCTGGCTTGAAATAAGACTGAATAAAATATGATTACAAAACTGCACAGTGATTTTCCGAACACCCTGTAGAATCAAAACTCCAAAGAGATTATTAGACCGGATTGTACGTATAGCCGCGTGAAAAGGGCGCGTTACTGAACTTAATGGAAAAAAATTAAGTATTTGCACATTTTATATACCAAATTTTGTAGACGCTGGACATTGGAAACGTTTTTATCTTTGATTAATATGGCAATATTCACACTGTGTGTGCGGATGATTTAGTGTATTTATTTAACATTGATTTAATGATACATTATAAATATGCTTGCCTGTGCAAACATTTTAAATATTTCATGTATGTTTCATTCGTTCGTCAACCATAAATATGAAAACGTGTGACGTCAAAGGGCATGATCGTTTTATGTGCAGATTCGTGTTTTACTTTTACTTGGAGTTGCGCAATAGCTAAATTTGGATACCAGACCGCCTGTTTTGGATATTTAACCATTGGGTAAGTCAGACCTATGCGGTTAATCAGTCTTAAGTTACGGTTTTACAAACGTAGATCATACGTCGTATTTTAATAGGTTGAGTTCAGGTTACATAACTTTATATCACTAGCTTACAACGATAGAACAGACGATAAGCCTAGTGCCTTTCTTCTGAAACCCTCGAGGGGTTAGGTTTTAAGTCTTTGACGTTTGTAATGAACATTCGTGACCTAACTTATTCTTGATAATAGAAACCCACGTGAAATAAAAATGCATCTCAGAACGGCTGGTATGGGTATTAACACTTTTATTGATAAGGAGAGAACAACGTTTCAACCTTCCTCCGTCGCGCCAAAACATGCTCGCCCTCCCAGCCGTGGGGGTGTTATAATGTTACATTCAATCCCATTATTCGTTGGTAAAAGAGTAGCCCAAGAGTTGGCGGTGGGTGGTGATGACTAGCTGCCTTCCCTCTAGTCTTACACTGCTAAATTAGGGACGGCTAGCACAGATAGCCCTCGAGTAGCTTTGTGCGAAATTCAAAACAAAACAAATCGACCTTCCTAAGTTACCTTCAGGTTAACAAAGTTTGCAACTTAATATCTGGGTGTTTTCTATGGTTATGTTGTGTTTATTTGAGTTGCAGTGTTCAAAAACGTGTGAAGGTGTTTTTTGTGTTCTTTGGATCTAGTTTCCATTTTTCTGCTTGTTTCTCCCGTATAGAAGTCAGGGCAGTTGTTGTATTGTACTTCATAAATTATGTTGGTGTTGTATTTGTCAATGTAGTTTTTACATAGTATGGACTTTAGTTTTGTACCTGATTTTTGAATAAATTTGGTGTCTACTGGATGTTATGTTTTAAGTTTTTTCCAAATGTTGGTTATTTTTTCGCTGATATCGGAAACATATGGTATGCAGCAATACAAGGTTTTGTAATTTGTTGTATCTTGGAATTTATTGTTGTTTGCTTCTTGCTGACTGTGTTGTTTGTCTGGGTGTGTGCGTATAATTTTTCCATGGTTTTTTTTGAGGAGATTTGCTGATGTTGATGAAGTGTTGTTTTATTTTGTTGATTTCATTGTTAATTTTATCAGGTGAACATAGTTTTATGGTTGTGTTTATTTGGTTTCTTAATATGTTCAGTTTTTGTTTTGTTTCATGTGCTGAGTCCCAGGAAATGTATAATCCCGTATGGGTGATTTTTCTGTGGATTTCTGTTTTGAATTGTGTATCAGTTCTAGTGATCTTGAGGCTAAGAAATGTTATTTGGTTAGTTTTTTCCTGTTTACAGGTGAACTTAATGTTGGGGTGAATGGAGTTAATGTGATTGAAAAAACTAAGTGTGTGTTCTGTAGATGTGAATACAACAATTGTATCATCAGCATGCCTGTACCAGTATAGTAGTGGGTGTAAGGCTGAATTGATCGCTTGTGATTCAATCTGTGTCATGGTGTTGACTAGAACTGGTGACACGGGATTCCCAATACTTAGGCCTTTTATATATACCAGTTTATACTCTCGTCCCTAAGACATGTGACCGTTCTCTCTCTCTTAACCTGAAGATGACCTAGGAAGGTTGAAACGTTGTTCTCCCCTTATCAATAAAATTGTTAATATATATATCAGCCGTTCTGAGATATAGTGACCTAGTTTACTTCGAGACACACAAATATTTAATAATTACTTATCACGCAGCCACGTAGTGGATACAATCAAACAGCTTTGAGAAACCACAGACAGATATTAATTTTTCAGCCTTTCTGTGCTGGTTTAGATATTCGTTTATTTAGAGATTCGGTTCACTCATGGCCCAGTGATTAAAGTGCCTATAATATGATTCTGTAGACCATAGTTTACCTATTGTTGCTGCAAGATGGCGCTCCACACTTTGCTGTCGTAGGCGCGTTTTAAGAGTGATGATCAAATCCCATTGTTTGATTGGAACAGTCCAGGTATTGGGCGAATCTAGTGTTGTTTTATTTGTTGTATTTCCTTAGGCCTGCCAGTTCAAAGTTGATCATAATTTGTGATCAAGTGTTGTTGATATTATATTGTTTAATTGTGTTTATCTTTCTTTGGGGGGGGGGGGGTGGCAGGGCTGCTATTTTTGCGTAGTACCTCTTCATCGTTCGCTGATTCTATTATTTTAAAATTTTCATTGTATGGCGTTTTGCTAGTCTTTTATTTATATTCCAGAGTTGTTGTTTTTTTGACAAGCTGTTTTGCGCATGTCCTCTGATTCTGGTAGCTAGGTAACTGCGTCAACAGTTCAAAGTAACTAAGGGAAGGCAGGTAAAGATAACCTTTGTAAAATAACAGAAACATATAATTTGGTGTCTCGTTTTGGTTCCTTATAAACATGAGTACATTGAGTAGCATTGTTGGTTTCATAAACGTATAAAGCCAGAAAAGTAACAATACTATCTAAAATAAAAAAAATGAAAATGATTACATTGTTTGAGTAAATCAGGAAACAATACAAATCTCCCTCCCGCTTATCACCTGACAATATTCAACCTTTAAAGTAATTAAAACAAACCATCTAATGTTCCCTTGATGTAAATATTCACCATTTGTGTGCGAATAACGTAAAAATATATATTTAATATAAATTAGCATTGAATTTGAAATTGGATTTTTATAGGAACATCAGCAAGCCTTGGAAAAAATGGGCATTTCTGTGCAAGCCTCTGGAATCAGGGTGGAAAATGACAAACATTACCTGGTCAACCTAAATGCTGATCCGTCTCTGAATGAACTTTTAGTATATTATCTTAAAGTAAGTAAATCTGAATTAATATTAATCTTTGAAGAAATTAAGTATTCTAAATTTGTGAACTTTGAAAATAAAATAACATATTAAAGAAGGAAATGAAACCAGGGTCGTAGATCCTGGGGGATGGGGGATACATCCCCCTTCATTTTAGGTGGGGGTATGGTGCATACAATCATCCCCCTCCTACAGTTTGGTCTGTTGAATTGTTTTATTGCATCACAGGCCTACAAATTGTGTGTTTCTTCTTGTTATTCTCGTGTTCTTACCAATCGAATTACATAATTAGGCCTAGATGTAGGCTTTTTCAGTAGCCGAAATGTACATCTTTAATATAGGCGTGCTTCTAAGCTTTTCGATCTAAGCGATAGTTCGTAAGTATCAGTCAGTAGGCCTAAGTATACATGCAAGTGTCGTGGCAACAAGATTACTCTGTGACTGCATGTCATGACTGCAAAATTCCTGATTACGTGAACCTGAAATTACCCATTTGCAAATTGAACAGTCCACATAAGTGGTTGCAAATATTATCCCCCCATCAGGTGTAAAAAATCTACGCCCATGAATGAAACTATAAATAACTTAAGTAGTTAGTGATAGTTATGTTATTGTCTTATTTGTATATTTACCAAGGATCAAATATTCATTGACATTTATTTCACAAGTGATTAGTTCATACAGAAAAGTTACTGTGTTAAATTCTAAACATTAAACTGTCCAGCACTGAATGTCTGTTTGATTTCTGGAATATCTGTTGTGTATCTCTTCAAAACAACTTTAAAGGTTTACTAGAACTGGTTGCTATTACTGAATAGCCCTCTATACTGTAGAGCTAACAGAACTACCCAAATAACCACTTGTTTTATGTATTTTTGAAGAGGATTCTTATTTTAAAAAAAAAATTATACTGAAGAATTGCCCCAAGAAAGAAAGGTTATTTGATTCTGATATCTCATACGACCATCAACATTATAGAAAAATGCAAAGTTGTAAGCCAGTGTTCTGAACATTTGGTTACACAGAATTGTCTAGCCAGTACTCTAAGAGATGGTTAGCTAACTTATTACCTGAAACATACTGTTTAAATCACTTCCTACCATAGTGTGTTTCAGTTCTGAGTGTATATAAGTCTGATTATTTCTTAAAACTAAATTTATTTTTACTCAAAAAATCACATAATTTTTTTTCACCAATAAAATAAGTTAGAAAAGAGTTTTACAAATTTCATAAGGTAGGTGGCAGCACTGTCTATGTGACGCTATGTTAAATTCGCAAAAACAATCAAATTTTTAGGCATGACCTTCAACAGATCACTAGTCTGGACCGATCATTTCAGTCGCATTCGTAAACCAGCCGAGCAATGCATTGCATACTGAAGGCGGTTCAGAGGCACCCATGCAGGGTGTTCTCCGGAATCCATTGTAATAATTTACAAGGTATATATATATCAGGCTACTAATTGAATATGAATGTATGGTCACATGTAATATGTCATTCAATATCTTGAACAAATTAGAAGCCCTACAATACAGTGTGATTAGAATAGCTTATCGTGTACCTAAATATGCTTACTCCCCTATCATATTTAGGCTCCTTACAGGCACCACCGAAAATCAACACCAGGATCCGAAAACTTGCAGTTAAATTTTACAGATCTGCGAAATTAAGAAATTTTCTCACGAAAGAGTTTCCCAAATTAGCCGCTACACGAAGCTCCTGGCGCATCCACAAGTCTCCTTATCACGTTTCTAACACTTAAAATGTATATACAGGCACTAACTACACTATCTATTCCAGATTTCATCTCAAGTCCTCGATTCAGCTGTCAGTTCAGGCACTTTCCAAGTAAATTGGTCTGGGAAGTGAAAGTGGGTTTTCTCAGGGTTCTCCCGTTTCCCCCCACATCTAAAATTTGGCATCGGATTTAAAAATCTACGCTGCCCTGAATGACCCAATGTCGTATATCGGCTGTTGATTTTGTGATATTCATGCACATCGGTGCACGTTGTTGGTTTTTCGCTTACTTTGACTTTCTTGCTATCACGACTCTATTATCATTCATCTCAGCATGATTTTTTTTCTTTCCTTTGTTTTTATATAATTTTTCATCTTTTTCATGTAAATTTTTTAATAATTTTTTTTACCTCGGGTCGCTTGATCAAACTCTTAAATCAAGAGTGGGGAGAAGAGAAAGTATATCCCATGGTTATCTCTGTTTCCTCAGGGGATGGAGAATTTAAACTGGAACAACTGTCAGTATTTTGTTTGTTTGTTTGTTGTTTTTTCTAAGTAGAACTTTAAATACTATACAGTGTTTCTTCTTATAGTAATATCTATGTATGTAGATATCTGTGGGCACAGAGAGCTTAGTTGCTTTGTGCCATAAAATACCAAATCAACCAACCAACCATAATATCTATGTTATGACAGAGTCACAAGTTCTGGTAATGTTTGTAAAACGTTTGGATAATTCAAAAATCAAAATAATGGTGTCAGTCGATTCTACTGAGATGACATAGTTTCAGATGGAGTATCTGCTTTCATAATTATTATTAATATCTGGTAGTAATTAAAAAAAAAGTTCTAGTGTAAGTGGTGTTTTTATTATCCCTAGAAGTTAGCTTTCTTATAGTAATGTGGTGTATTTTTAATTAGCTTAAATACAGGGTAAAACAGAAATTACTAGCCAATAACAGATACAAAAATTATTACAATTGGAACCTCATTGTATTTAGAATCTACTTATAAATATAAACACTTCCTATGTCTATTAAAACACTGTATTGAATAGGAAAGTAAAGAAAAAACTTGTGAAAAAAGGAAGTAACTTTAGGGATGGCTAATATTAATCCTTCAAGAACATTGTAAACAAGATAGTAAGGATGGTATTTGCAAGAGGTAATATATAGTGATATACATATTATATATATGTAACTACCCAATCACAATAGAGTTTAATTTACCTTGTATTTCACTGTTAAAATCCTTCTACACTATATAACTGTATTGTTATGTAAGGATGATGTAACTGCCATCCGTACTCTGTTTGTGAAGAATTGATATCAGCCATCCCTGCAAATGTTTTTTAAAGTTTTTTCTTTACCTATAGGTAAAGCGTATGTCATACTTACATCTGTAGATTATTATTATTAGAGAAGGAAGAATGTTGAATGGAAGTTAGCAGTAAAACAAAATATATTTTAATAACACACAGTGTGTAGAGATTAACTTAACACCTTAAATCAGAGTGGCTGTTAGGAGCATCTGACCAAAGGATCCCAGTTTATCCGTTGAACAGTGACAGTGTCCAATAACATTTTTTGTCTCTTTATCTGAAAGCTAATCCAAACCATGTTATTGTTCACAGAATTAAGAAAATTGTGATGTTATAAGTTATGATGATGTAATTAACAGGAAATGATGAAAATAATTTTGGCAGAAGACACCAAACATTATGGGTTTAAAGATATAGACTGTCCACATGTGATACTTGTATATGATGCTAAACATTAATTTTGTAGAATTTATTTTATACAATATAACATTTGAATTTAATTAATGTACATTTTTTGTCATGTAATTATGGTTGACAAAGTTAAGAGGTTAAAATATATTTTATTTGTAGTTATAAAACTTATGATCCACTTGTTTAATAACCTTTCTGCTGCTTTGAAACTGAAACTGAATTACAACCTAAAAGATACTTGGTGGTAATATTTTGAGATATGAGTATAGGTAATTGGAAAGCACTTGTTTATGAAGATGTCTTCTGAAAACATGACTAAAGGATTGTTTAATTAGATAACATTATCATTAGTTTCATGCAGCTGCTTTCTAAATGTATTGATTTTAGAAAAGCATGTAAAAATATATTTAAATATACTGAATGAACAAGTGCTACATACTTACTGTTGTAGTTGCTTATAAAAATTATAATATTAATAGTGTAATATATTTTGTAACTCGTGAATATATTAGATAATACATTAGTGTTTTGACCTGTGGTCGATCTCTAATTACCAATTAGTTTTTTACTGATTCTTTTCATTTAGGAAATTAGTATTTAAAATTGCAAATTGTACACTTTTTTTTTTAAATAATAAATTATACATTTTATGAGGTGCAGGAACATATTTTTATGTTACATAATAAATTACGTAACTCTGATAAAGTAATAATTAACAAAAAAGTATGTTTGTCTGTATCTTTCAAGTGTATTTCAACCTTCATTCATTCCTTTCCAGTGTTCTTTCCCCTTTAAGTACATTTTATCTATAAGATATAAGTTTACGCACTTCTATAGAATTTCCATATTGTTTTCATCATGTTTATTGCTAGATTTAAGAGTTTGATAGTAAAAGTTAAGATCTGTCAAAGTTCTCATCTTAAGAATCTGAACTGCTGAGAAGTTCACTGAATTCCCAAGACTAACGTGATTGTTGTGCATCATATTTCTCCGTGCGATCAGCTCTGTCCTCGATCAATGGGCAGGCATTCTTTTCTTATATAGGAATAACTTTTTTTGCTTCATGAAGTGGCTACACTGACTTTAAAGGAGTATTAAAGTCAGAAATGTTTCTCTTATTGACCCACACCTTGGCTTGTAGATTAATTTGACTTATTGTTACACTCAGATCAGACTTTCAGATTTTGTCAACCCATTTCATGGGATTTGTTTCCAGTTCAGGTCTGAAACTGGTTTTCGTGTTCAAGCAGGACTCTTTGTTCCTCACAGAATATGAATTTTCTCTCTCTGTTTTGCCAATTATAAACAAGTTTTTAGTTTATGTGAAATCCTTTTCTCACAGCACAGTTAATTTTTTGAGCAAATTTCATGACTTGAATCTTGGATTTTTTCACAGTATCTTATACATTTTGGAGGCATTTTGATATTCAGCAATTAAACAACAATCAGAATGCACGTTGCGACCTTTATAAGGTGCATGTAATTGCCTAGAATTTTGAAACAGGCTGTGCATGAAGGTTGTTGTTCAGTGTGTTTAAATAGATTGATTCACTCAGTCTTGAGGATCCACCAATGATTGAGGATATTTCTGCATTTTAGTATCCATTGTATAAGTTGGAATAACATTCTGTTATAAAAGAGATGAATTTATATGCTGTGATATACAGTAAGAGTCTATAGATGAATTAGAAGATAACTTTTTTTCCTTTCAGGATCAAACATTGGTGGGTCGACCCGATGCTCCTGTTGAACAGGATATACAGCTCTTGGGGTTGGGAATAATGCCAGAGCACTGCATCATTACAGTAGAAAACTTGGATGTCTTCATAATCCCCAGAGATGGAGCTAGGTAAGTATACCTTTGTAATAATTTTCAGTACTTAGAGAACGTACTTGGCATGGTGTATTTTATTAGGTGTCTCAAATTTCTAGGAGAGCCATATAGAGGCCATTTGCTCCTAGAGTGGACACAAAGAGATCACTAATGCTAGAACAAGAAAATATTATTGGTGTTATTTTCGAGACTAGTTGACAGTTTTTAGAATACAAGCACAAACCAATCAGCTTGGTTTTTTTTCCAAAAAAAGAAAAACTGTTATTACATACTGTTTAATTACTAGTAAATATTTTTGCTAGTTTAGTTTCCTATTTCTACAACTTAGTTAAATCTCAAGAATGTACAAAAAGAAAGTTGATCCTTCAATCAACTTTTATTGAATTACTCTAATTAGGTTTGAGTATGGATTGGTCCTGTGGTGGAACTCTAGATTTCAGAGCTGGATTTGAATCTATGCAACATCACAAACTATTTGTTACATTTTAAACTCTGGGTGCATTATAAGAGTGAGAGTAAATCTTTTAGACTGGATAACTTCCTTCTTGTCAATAGTTCAAAATTAGGGAAGGTGGCAGGTGGTCTTAGTAGCTTAGTCGTAAATACAGTGCCTATGTACGGCTCTTTCTGTCACCTTGAATGATTAAAACTGAAATCTGATCTTCAGTTTTTGCAGTTAGAAAGTAATAAATGTTTGGGGACATTATATTTAAGATACTTTAACCTTTTACCTCCTATGTTATTTTTTTCTTACTAAAGACAAATTTCCTTGTTTTGTGTACTTGAAACAAAAGTATGACTCATAATTCATTGAAGGAATTATCTAGAGCATTGCATAATGAAAACATTTTAAAACAAATTATCATTAGAGCCTTAAGTTTTACTCTGACTGAAAACATAGTGATACCAGAACTTGTTCCTTATTTTGGAAATTTTAAAGAAACATGCTGATGAATGAATATATATGTATGTGGATATAAATAGTAATAAAGCTAATATAATGATGCAATTTTCTCAAATAGTAGAGAATTAGTTTTTAAGGCGCAAAATCATGTACTTTAGTTTCACTAGTCTGTACATACTTATCTCATGAAAACTGGTGGTTAATTAATGAACAAATTCAAACTTGAACAAAGTAGAACATAAATCTTCCCCTTAATAATGTGTTATGATGTTCACCTTTATGTCAGTAAAGGCAAAATGTTAAGGTTGGCAGCCTTGACCTGGCTGAGTGCCAGCTGTTATGTTTTGAATTACTTCCTTTTAAATGTTCAGTATTTAGTGTTAAGCTACTGGTTTATAATGAATATTTATTGCTGAGCTATATTTCTTGTATATGTATAGTGTCAAGTTGGTATATGGATTATGTTAGTAGGCTAAAGACTAATATGTCAGTAAAATACACATGAATAATATTTAAAGACTAGTATGTCAGTAAAATACACACATGAATAATATTTAAAGACTAGTATG
>NC_134827.1:32424895-32509158 GCF_004210375.1 Tachypleus tridentatus
ATATGTATGTTTTTCAAAGACGTGCAAAAATAAAACCTTTGTACAAATTAAGTAGATTAGAATGTATTGAAACAAAAATTAAATTGGTTTAAGTTAATCTAATATAAATAACATTTATATTCCTTTATCGTCTTTATGAAATTATTTTGTTGTTACGAAGAAGTAGCTTACTTCTCTAATCATTAATAACTTCGCGGTGATTCTTTGCCCTAGTTTTTCCGGTTCCACAATTCAAACTATCATAACTACTACAACTGCTGCCCTCTCACATCTGTCTATTTAAAGTGGCACCAAAAATAATTGCGAAATATTTTTCGTAAATAATATTTTATTTTTTTAAATTACATACACGAAAAGGAAACTTGAAAAATGTAGTTCTTATATAATTTAAATTTTCTCCAAACACATTCATTAAAATGTTTGATAGCATATAGTGGTTTGCTTTTTTTTTTCGGAAAATCTAACATGGAACTTATGTAAAATTATACTAATTTTACATTAACCATTTCCCCAACACAGATTCTACTACAATTTACAAATCTGAAAGTCGTATTACATTCCTAGAGTTAAAATTAAATAAACTATTAATGGAAAATAAAATATCTTTATTATTGTTTTTGTAGTGTTCATGTAACCTGAAACGTTTTTTTTTTTTAACAACTAAAAATACCTTCCTTAGAAAAATATATTTTTGCTAAATTTATTCAGTGGTCTACAAATATATTTAAGCTATCCTATTAATAAAATAATTCTATCAACTTTGTTGTTATTGTCTTTTGTTAGTAAACACAAAGGGCTATCTGTGCTCTGCCCACCACGAGTATCGAAATCCGGTTTCTAGCGATATAATTCCTCAAACATACTGCTGTGCCACTGGGGAAGCAAAACTGTTTACATGTTTTTAGAATGGTCTCTGTTTGTTTGTTTTTTTGCGTTACTTTCGTTTAAAACTATTCATATCCCATGGTCGTGGAGTAGCTTCTTTTATCCTTTGCTTCACCGGCACGGTTCAACGTCCCTCGTTGAGGAACATATTATCTTTTAAAACATCCTTCAACTTTTTTATTTACTATTTGTTTAAATTATTCACTAAGAAATCAAATATTGATGTGTATAGCTGGACAACGAGTCACTACAAAAAGTATAATATTCGTTTCAGGTTTATCAATGAATATTTAAGCAATATTCCTCATCTTCAACAGTTGATAGATGGAAAAAAAAAAAACTTGTGCAATATTATTACGTTAATTCTGAGCTTGTTAAGAAAACACTGAAAGGTTAAAGATTTGATATGTGAGCCACTTATTGCTATATATTTCATCAGTCCTTGAATAGTTGGGAGGCACCAGAGGATAGAGAGTTAGCTAATGTAACTCCTCTTTTCAAATGATGTGATTAAAAGTGTCACAGTAATTATAGACCCATTAATTTTCCATCAGTTGGGAAAAGTTTTGGAAGTTTATTAAAGGATGTTTTGCAGTGTCATTTAATAAAGTATGTAATTTATAGATTGAGGAATAAGTTAACCAACTAGATAGAAGAGTGGCTGAATGGAAGAATGCACAGGGTTGTTTTAAATGAAGCTCGGTCAAAGTGGATTAATGTCACGCATGGGGTACCTCAGGCATCAGCCTTAGGACCTTTGCTCTATTTGGTTTACATCAATAGCATAGATGAAGAAATGGTCAATAAATCAGTTAACTTTGCTGATGATATTAAGGTCTTTGGTGTTGCTGGCTATGAAGATGCTGCTGTTTTACAAAAGGGTTTAGAGCGTTGAGTGAGTTGGATAAATAAATGGAAGATGAGTTTTTATTATTATAAATGAACGATAATGTATGTGGATTATCAGAATTTAAATTATAAGTATAATTTGAGTGGGAATAATCTTAACAGTGTCATGAAAGAAAGGAATGTTAGTGTAATTGTCAATCAGACTCTAAAGCCATCCAAGCAGCGCCCTGGCATGGCCAAGTGTGTTAACGCGTTCGACTCGTAATCTGAGGGTCGCGGGTTCGAATCCTGGTCGCACCAAACATGCTCGCCCTTTCAGCCGTGGGGACGTTATAATGTGACGGTCAATCCCACTATTCGTTGGTAAAAGAGTAGCCCAAGAGATGGCCAAGATGAGTGGTGATGACCAGCTGCCTTCTCTCTAGTCTTACACTGCTAAATTAGGAACGGCTAGCGCAGATAGCACTCGAGTAGCTTTGCGCGAAATTCAAAATAATCCAAGCAGTGTTTGTTTTTGTTTTTTGCAATTATAATAGTTTAATTTAAAATATAGTACAGCTGAAATGGACCAACAGGCCCCTTGTTGTCCCTAAAAAGTATGTTGTATTAATTTATATGTTTACCTTCATAAAACCAGTGCTTGTTCCTTCATCCATGGTGACGCTATTATGTGACGATCAGTCCCACTATTCGTTGACAAAGGAGTAGCCCAAGATTTGGCGGTGAATTATGCTACTTACCTATCTTCCATTTAGTCTATCACTGTTAATTTAGATGCAAGCAGTGCAAGTAGCCTTCGAATAGCTTTGCACAAAATTCAAAACAAACTAATTTCCAAATTTTTATTATTATTATTAGTAAAACTTTATTCTTATTAATTTCCAAAGCTCGTGACATAATATTATCCGGATATTGACAATGTTTTAACTCTAGCAAATTATTAACTCTCATTTCTTTATTAGAAACCAAACAACATAATATACGAGACAAATTTACTGGAGCGTTTAATTTATATGTGGGGGTGGCGACCTGCTGCAAAAATCTGAAAACTATCATGAGTCTGTAAAAATATATAATTTACAATCACCTCTTGTGGTGAAATTCTGTCGAAAGAAGTTTTTATTTTCTTTCAAAATTGAAATTTTGAAGATCTACTAAAACTCACTTTGTTTTGAATTTCGCACAAAGCTACACGAGGGCTATCTGCGCTAGCCGTCCCTAATTTAGCAGTGTAAGACTAGAGGGAGGGCAGCTAGTCATCGCCACCCACCACAAACTCTTGGGCTGATCTTTTACCAACATTATAATGACCCCATTACTGAAAAGGCTAACACGTTTGGTGTGATGAGGATACAAATCTGTAACTCTCAGATTACGAGTTGAGCGCCCTAACCACTTGACCATGCCGGGCCGCAACGAAGAAGGTATTTTTATTATGTTAAATAACCCTAAGAAACACAGATAGATCAGACAGTTCGTAATAGAAGAAACTAATTAGTCAATAATAATGGATAATTAACTGTGACGTTATGTTATCCATACACCTGAAATATTTAATTTTTTTATTGGTAGACAGGGCAGTTTACAGCAAAACTAGATAAAACTACATACATGAAGCATGTTTGGATTATATGTTTGTTTATTTTGAATTTCGCGAAAAGCTACACAAGAGCTATCTGCGTTAGCCATCTCTCATCTAGCAGTATAAGACTAGAGGGAAAGCAGCCAGTCATCACCACCCACCGCTAAATCTTAGACTACACTTTTACCAACGACTAGTGGGATTGACCATCACATTATAACGACCACGCGGCTGAAAAGACGAGCGTGATAGTATGACCGGGAACCAAACTCGTGACCCTCACATTAGGAGTTGAGCGCGCTAATCACCATGTGATACCGGACCTGTGAAAGGCAAGATATTTTTTTTTTTATTTCAGTGATTTTTATTAACAAATGTAACGTCAAGAACTCTATTACTAAATTTCCCTCGTTGGACGCAGCAGATGACCCAATCTGGCTTTGCTGTAAGAATAACACACACACACCCATTAATGAAAGCTTCGCATCTGAAAAGATCATGAAAAGTAACACTGTGATGTATTAGCGTAATTTTTACCAGTGTAACAAAACATACCGGGTTACTTAGAATTGATGATAAATATAATTTAAGATAACGCAGTGTTGGTTACTGTTCTTGTTATTTCATACCTGTGTAACGAAGATTAATGGCTACGTGAATATTACATTTCAAATTTAATTTGGTGTTTCCGTATTTCTCTTACACACAGAGCCTTGCATCCACCAGTGAACAATAGTATTATTACAAACTGAATTTCTCTTAAGATTAATTACAAATGTTATTAGTAGTTGACCCCCATAACCTCATTACGTCGAATACCGTCGTATAGCGACATGAAAAGGAGGGTTCATCAGAGGGTGCTGTTTAGTGGGAGGGAGAATCCTTTGAGGGTGGGAAGTTCACACGATGTGATAGTTTTATACGTTGTCGTCAGCGCACAGCTTAATGAAGTGTTATTAAAAGAGAAAAGTTCCAAATTGTGCCACTATGGGTAGATACTTCCAAGTTGTACTATAAAGGAATGATGAGACCATCATTGTAGGATGGATGAAATAGAAACAGTATAACCCGAGCGCTTTCGAAAGATGGACCTTTCTTCTTTAGAGGCAAACTGGGAGTAGTAGTGTGATTGAACGTGTGATATATATAGAGAGGGGTTAGTAGCATCATGGGGTCATTTAACACCCTCTATATATATCACACGTTCAATCACACTACTACTCCCAGTTTGCCCCTGAAGAAGAAATCTCTACCTTTCGCAAGTTCTCGAGTTATAGGGTTTGTATTTTATTTTTATTTATGTATAGTTCTTAACACTGTATTAGTTTCTAACTTATCATCATGGTTACCTTTCTAAGTTACTGCTTCATTTCAGTGTTCTTTTCTTGAATAATAAACAAAACGTTTATATACTTAATAATTAATATTCCATGTTTGAGACCTTCAGATATTGTACTTCACCATAGCCTATCAAACTTGGGAAATGGGAAAATAAAAAGGTTTTCATTAATAAATTTACCAAAATTAAAAGAGACAAATTTACAATTAATAAAACACACTTTATAACACAGTGATGATGACTCTGATATTAAAACAGTTATCAAGAATTACTTCACCACGGCGATGTTGTGTTTCTTTGTGTTATTGTTATCTGTTTAAACACCATTACGCACGAACTTACCTACATTACGCCATTGTTAACCCTACACGCTCGTACAGTCTTAACGAAACTCAGATACCTATACTAATTAATAACCTAATATCCAACTGCAACGCCCCTACAATCCCGTACCCGTTTATACTCTCATTCCTAAGACATGTGTCCGGCAACGATCATTGCAAACTCTCTCTTTCTTAACCTGAAGATGACCTAGGAAGGTCGAAACGTTGTTCTCTCTTTATCAATAAAAGTGTTAATACCCATACCAGCCGTTCTGAGATATATTTTTGAAACAGTAACTGTACTATACAGTCAAATTATCATCGATATATTTCGAGATTTACTATTTCACCTAACAGTACAGCGAAGTGTTTTTATAAAGTGTAATTTGCCAAAATATACCAAGGTGGAACATAAGAAAACGAACACTGAAAAGTGTTGTTTCTTTTAAATTTCCCGCAAAGCTAAACGAGGACTATCTGCGCTAGCGGTCTTTAATTTAGCAGTGAAAGACTAGAGAAAAGGCAGCTAGTCATCACTACCGCTCACTGCCAACTCTTGGGCTACTCTTTTACAAATAACCAGTGGGATTAAACGTCACTTTATAACGACTCACAACTATAAGAGCGAGCGTATTTGGTGTGAAGGGGTTTCGAACCCGTGATCCTCCGATTACGACTCGAGCGCCCTAACCACATGGCCATACCGAGCCATATAGAATTTCAAATAAGTTTTTTTTTTCTCTTTTTTACTAAGTGGGGTGACGACTGACTGTAGCTAAGCACAGAGCTATACAATGAGCTAACTGAGCTATGACCACCATGGGTATCGAAACCCGCTTTCTACTGGTATAAATCCGTAGACATACCGTTTTGCCACTAGATGCGGAGGATGGTGAGCCAGTATTCAGTGGTACTAACAAATTAATTTAGTCATTCTGGAATAATTGTTTTTGTTCTATCGTAGAAATAAGGACCTTCTAGCTTTTCAAGTGGTGACGCACTAGGAAGAAAACGAAGAGAAATATGGTTTTGTTGTTGTTGTAGCGACATTTGCAGCAGGATCCAATTGATAAGCTAAAATGCTTCTCATTACGTGAATGTTTGTTTTTTTGGTGGGTGCCAAAATATACATATAATATATACACTTTGTTATATACAAAAACAAGCCCAAACAATAATTTAAAAAACGCTCACTAATCGAGAGGATTCCTAGGGTGCAAGCTATAATGTGGAATATAAAATTACCCTAGGTTTTGCAGGTGATTGAGGAAGTTGGACTCACATTGCGGTGGGGATACACCGTCTACCAGTCTTAACTCCCGATCACCAGTGTCACATGAAGAACAATTAAATAATAAAATAAGCAAAAATAGAGATAGAGATTTGGAGAGCAAGGTGCTTTTTGTTTATTTGTTTGTTTTTACTTTGGAGAGAAGTCACCTTCCCACAACTGTCTACAGGTAGTGAAGGGTGATATAGATGTGGGACGTTGTGGTTTTGAGCACCCACATCTCGCTCTCCTGAATGCTATTTGTAATTTTTTATTATTTTGTTAAATAATTATTCTTCATGTGAGACTGGCGAACGGAGATGTAGCCCCACCGCAATGTGGGTCCTACTTTCGTAATCACCTCCACAACTTAGGGTACATTTATATCCAACATTAAAAGTCTGTACCCTGGGATTCTTTCAGTTAGTGCAGCGTTTTTTATTTTTGTTTGGACTTGTTTTTGTTTATATTACACTGCGTAACACAAATTTTGTTCCTGGATAGTATGTGTTATTTCTTAATTGCTTATGTTGTAAAAGTAGAGAAAATGGCCATTATTCCCTTCAAACTTTACTTTTGTGACCTGGATAATGAAATTTAGAAATTAACCTATCTTATATGTAAAAACGGGCAAACTTTTACATTTTCATTTACATAAGGTCTGAATAAAACATCATATGAATCAAGATTTACATGTATTTATACTAAAGTTATACAAAAATGTTTAGAAGTGAGTAGTTTTTTGAGATTTGTGACTGTAATGTAAGTCACTTTCACGTATCAGCCCCCAAATATAGTCTCCCATCATATGTTCGTTATACGTTCCCAGGTCACAAAAGCAAAGTTTGAAGATAAAAACATGTCTTTTCCATTTACTTCAGACATAAACAACTGGGAAATAACACTTTCTGTCCAGGAACAAGAAAAAGTAACAATTTTGTTACATAGTGTTATCACTAGTCAAAGGTTGGATTTACCGTTTTTAATTCAGTTTTTCCTTTTGATTTTGTTTTTCTTTACTTCTATATATGTATATATAGAATATATATTTATGTACATATAGAATATATATTTATGTATATATATAATATATACTTATGTATATATACATATAGACGCTTGGAAACTTCTTTAACTTATTTGACAACAGACCGGTAAAAGTCACGTGACACTAACTGGACGTTTCTCTTATTCTTTTGATTATTCTTTTACCTCCAACATTTTCACACACACAAAAGAGGAAAATGAAGTGGCAATTAGCACGTGAGACAAGCACGTTAATGAAGGCGTAATTTTAGAACAGCGAGTTTTTGTCATATTACAGTTGGAGCCTCCTGTCTGAGATTAAATTCAGCTACTTATTAAGTAATAAGCTTCAGTAAGTATCAACTTGTATTTTGTCAGTTAGATCTTCAGGTCACAAAAAACATTGTTTTTGACGCTCCTTTCTCGAGATTTAATAATTCTTTGATGTTGTTTTATTTTCTCATTTCACGCACAAAAACTGAAGAACAGGATGGATATATCTTTAAAAAGCTGCTAATTTTGTGGCTATGTTACTTACAGGATATAAAAAGCTGTTAATTTTGTGGATATGTTACTTATAGGATATAAAAAGCTGCTAATTTTGTGGCTATGTTACTTACAGGATATAAAAATCTGCTAATTTTGTGGCTATAAAAAAGCTGCTAATTTTGTGGCTATGTTACTTACAGGATATTTTACTTACAAGATATAAAAAAGCTGCTAATTTTGTGGCTATGTTACTTACAAGATATAAAAAAAAAAGCTGCTAATTTTGTGGCTATGTTAACTACTTACAGGATATAAAAAGCTTCTAATTTTGTGGCTATGTTACTTACAGGATATAAAAAGCTGCTAATTTTGTGGCTATGTTACTTACAGGATATAAAAAGCTGCTAATTTTGTGGCTATGTTACTTACAGGATATAAAAAGCTGCTAATTTTGTGGCTATGTTACTTATAGGATATTAGCTAAAGTTTAAGAAGCAGATTCAACTTAGAACCGCCATATTTTTTTATTTTTCATTCTGTTTTATCACCCGATAGATGGCGATCACATAATTCCAACTCAATACCCACGTGGATCTATGATTAATTGAAAATGTGACTTGATATATAAATTTCGTGCAAAGCTACATGCGGACTGTCTGCGCTCGCCGTCCCTAATTTAGTAGTGAAAGACAAGAGGGAAGACAGCTATTCATCACCACCCACCGCCAACTCTTCATCTACTCTTTCACCAACAAATAATGGGGTTGATCGTTACATGGTAACGTCCTCAAGGCTCAAAAGACGAGTATGCTTGGTTGAACGGGGATTTCAATCCACGCCTCGAACTACGGACTGCTGCTAGTCGAGCGCCCCCCATGCCTGGCTTTGAAAATGCTCTTATACTCAAGCAGTCATAAAGTATATATAAGTAATTATATGTATGTGTCACGAGCTTTTCGCTTCCTTATTCACTGTTATTTGAATAGTGTAATAAATAACAAGAGATAATGATAAACAACGTGGCACTGCTAATCATTTGAAGAAAGATGGTTTTTTTTAGCAATTAGATTGAGAATAAATTAATATATTTACGCTCCCCTAAGTGTTGTTTTGACATTGTTATGCTTCATTCTCAAAAAATGAAAAAAACGAGGCTTACCAGTGAGTATTTTTGTTCATTGTAAGATAAATCAAACGGGTCTTCAAAAATATATTTTTATGTATAAATATGTGAAACCTAGGTACTATTTGGATAGTTAACACCAAACGATTTGTCAAATTGTAAATCAGGACACGTGAAATTATTCTCAGAGCACGATTGTAATTATAGCTCCTGAAAATTTGGAGGTGCCAAAAAAAACTCACTTAAGTCGACGAAACTTTCCGTGAGGAGCGCCATCTTTGTATGCCTAAAATAGAAATTAGCCGTGGAAGCCGTAGATGTGACGTCACTTCCACCTATTATGAGACGTGCTAATTTTAACACCTTAGCTGAAATAGAAACTCTTTCGAAGAAGTTTTGGTTTAAAAAAAATTGTGGAAACTTTAAACAGAAAACTTTTAACTTTACTGAAACTGACTTCATCTTTGCTACACTTCCGATTGTCGTTACCATGGCAACGAGTGTCCACTCTGTTATGAAAAGGAATTTTTCAGGATCAGACTTTTTATATTCGTAAGTCTGGTGCGTTTAGGTCGTTCGAATCGATTTTCGAGAAACGTTAGATTTTTTTAATTATCTGCTGTTTATCCTGCATATTTATACACATACGTATTTATACTTTGCACAATACACAACTTCCAATTTAATAACTCCCTTGGAAGATCTCCTAATCTCTGATTATTATTTCTTGTTTTGTTTTTATATAAATCATTGCTGAATGAAATAGTGAACGTTCCTCACCTTAACAAACGTAAGTTTAATCCAACCAGACGAAGAAGAAAGTATGTGTCTTATTATCCTATTACATCTGGAGTAATAGACAAAAACTTAGTTCCAATATAACTGCAAAGGTTACGGTGGTACGTTAGTACCGTTGCTAGAATCTGTTACCCAGGTGGCTCTTTCATCGCAATGCTAGATTTACGTAAACCTAATTCAGATACACACAGGAAACGACAGATGTTAATTTCAATGTGTCTAGTCATGTGATATGACACTCACACTAATAACGACAACACGTACCAAAGATATTGTCTTTAATAAATGTTCATCGAAATAGAAAATGATAACCTCGAGCAAGTGATACGGTTAAATTAGCATATATCCTTTGTTTTCAGTTAACATCTAAACTCTCAGACCAGTCGCAGGAAACTTATTTAAGTAATGTAAGAAAGGTTTACAAAGCTCAGACAAATGAAAAAAAAATGTGTTTTTTGTTTGTTTTGAATTTCGCGCAAAGCTGCACGAGAGCTATCTGTGCTAGCCGTCCCTAATTTAGCAGTGTAAGACTAGAGGAAAGGCAGCTAGTCATCATCACCCACCGCCAACTCTTGGGCCACTCTTTTACCAAAGAATAGTGAGATTGACCGTCACATTATGACGCCTCCACGGCTGAAAGGGCGAGCATGTTTGGTGCGGCGGGGATTGGAACCCGCGACCCTCAGATTACGAGTCGAACGCATTAACCCACCTGGCCATGCCGGGCCTAGATGGCTGTAAACCAGGGCGCTGGAACGTGCAAATCTACCAAGAGGCAACAAATCAAGCACGAAGCATCGTAATTGCGAGCAAAGGTTAGGCCTAAAGTAACAAACAGATTAGTGTTAGCATGAAACGTTTATGTTAAATACGTGACTAAAACGTTAAATTAATTAAATGAGAATACCTGTGAAACTATGGTTAAAATTGTCGTGTATCCTTACAAAGTATTTTCGTTATTAAGCTCTGTTTTACTTATAAAAAATAAGCATGTCGATTTTGTGTTACTCTATTTTAATGTTTATTGTTTTCAATCACGTATTTTGGTTTTAGAGAAAAATAACCACAAAGAAAGTAGTCAAAGACAGGGGCGTCGAGAGGCATGTCGGGCCCCGGGATCAATTATGTCAACGGGCCCCTTTTTGAAATCTTCATGAATTCATGGTACGTTCATGGGCGTATGAAGAATTTTTTCAGTGGGCGGAAGTGAAATATGTTAAGAATTTTCGTTTTGGGGACAAAAAGGTATTTTTTGAAGCAAAGCGATTTCCCGCAGTACTGCGACTTCTCCTCAAGTATATTATGAAAATGAGAATACATTATTCTTTATCACATATTTTTCCAGGCTTCCTAATTGACCCCGGGCCCCGAGACTGTAGCCACTCTGACCCCCTCTCGTCAGGTCTGGTCACAGATGAATGGATAAAGGTGGTCAGGGGTTGAGGGAAGTCCTTGTTTATAAGGCGTGGCTCTTTTACCAAGGGGGGACAAAATGCGGCCGAGAAACCACACAGGTAGGATGAGGTATAAGAGAAAGTTTTTAGTTCGTTGCATCCAATTTTCGGATTACTTGTTTCTTGCCCTCTCGAAATTTCATGAGTGCTATATTTGAACTGAGTTTCGCTCTCCACTCACAAGCTGGAGGGACCACATTTGGCAACTACGCTCGGGCAGATGCTCCAATGTTATTTTAGGGTACCTAAAGAAACTTTGGTAACTTGAGATAATGGAGGAGCCTGCCTGATATGGTGAGCTTCCCTTGAACCAGGAGGAGCCTGCCTGGTACGGTGAGCTTCCCTTGAACCAGGAGGAGCCTGACTAGTACGGTGAGCTTCTCTTAAACCACCAGGGAAGGGGGAGGAGCTATGAAACAAATATATAAGAGAGAACGAGTATTTTATGGTATCACTCTTAGATGTCCTTAAGTTATCCATGATGTGCTTAAATCGTTTAAGGTGGAATGACATCAAACAAAAGTGTGGTTGAATTTACTATTCATTTATTTTTATTGAAAGTACAATCAATGCTTTTGTGTGGTTGCATAATATACCTGGAGAAATAGACGAGGTAAATAAGTCATAACCCAAACAGAAGTGTAGCCAGGGGACCTGCCCCCCCTAAAATCTAGTCATTTTGATTACATATTAGTTTTCAGTTTTTTATATATATGATAAACTAGTTTTGTATCATTTAATAAACAATAAAACTTATATATAAACGCTATTACATTTGATATGATCTGTTTTTAAAGGCCATTTTATTAAAAAACTAGATAAATTTTAGTTTTTTTAATTTATTGACTGTAAAACCAGGTTACGCCACTGAGCACAAAAAATCACATATTTTATTTCCGTTTGTTCAACATTTATGATGAAATATGATAGAAATTTTCTTATCTTTTTGTCTTTTTTAACCCTCACGGTATCAGTAAACTCTGTGAATTTTAGGAACAAACGGGTGGTGTTTGAATATTTTGCAAGTAATAATATATTTTCATTTTCTTAGAACTTACCTCATTAATATGATTAGTGTTAATGTTGAAAATAATTTTGATTATCTTTGTTAATTAAACTACCATAAAAACTGTTGCACATTTTTAAATGTATAATTGGATTTAGGACGAACTGGAACCTAAGTTGGCTAAACCTTGTGAGTATAATTTGTTTTCCTATTGAAACGTTAAGGACTTTCCTAAATGACTACGTTGGCTTAAGTAACTACAATTTTAAAATTTGATTTGTTTGTCAGTCATGAAATGATACTCAACAACTTCCCTTATTTTGGTCTCTCATAAAGAAGAAGCAATATTTAAACAACAAAAACAAGTTTCATTATCTTATCACGCGCTTCTATCACGTTTTAAAAATGAAAGTAAACACGCGCTATCCATCCTACGCCAAGAATTCTACAGACCATTATGTTCAAAATTCATGGAATTAAGTGTATAATCGTGCTATAAGTAATCCAATACAAAACATTCGTGATTAATGAGACGGCTGTTAAACACGATAAGAGTATCTTGGTTATATTCTTATATGTATTAACTCTTGCTACATAATGTATCCGCATGTTCCAGAACTCTTTAATAACGAATTTCGTGACCATTTCCAGATGCTGTCAAGTGGTGATCCATAAGTTAGTTACTGTCTGTCTTTTTGGAGTGATTGCTCTTTAAAAGCAACTATTATTCGCAGACTTCATTACCTAGTTCCTCTCGTACAGTCTCAGTGACTTAGATAACAGCCTCAAAACACGAGGTAATTTCCTATGTTGCGGAAAACTTGTAACAAATCATAGAGCTGACTTTCGTTTGGTAATATTGGCTATCAGTATAATTGAAAAAGCGTTGGTTCCCATGGTTATTTTAGGTTTAACAATCCATTACGGAATTAGAGTAAGAACATTAGAGAAATAGTAATAAAACGTTTCTAAAATAAAATTCAAGAACATTAAGATGGTTGGACTTCTAACAGTTTAGCTTGCATATACAAATAGCATGAGGTTTAGCAGCTCCGAGTGGGCGACTTTTTGTATAAACTGCTTCAAAACAAAACTGAAGGTTTTTTTTAATTCTATGAGCGAAAATTACCCAGTATTTAGCGTGTTGGACTAGAGTTAAGAATCCATGGCTCACGTCCCGTTACGCCAAAAATAAAAATAAAAATTCAAAAACAAACAATCAAGCCATCTAGCGGTAGATACCTAGCATCACAACCTGGTCAAGTAAATTCTTAAAGAACGTTAGATTTTTTGTGTGTACGAAAACAACCAGCTACGTACTTTCTGTAATATACATGGTTTGAAACATTGCTTCAATCATTGCATTTTATGCTAGCTCTCGCGAAGATTATTGTATTCCCTGATGGGACAGTGGTAAACCTTAGGCCTTGGAATGCTAAAGTCCGATGTTAGACTTCCCGCGGTGAAGCAGCAGTAAACCTAACGTGGTTTTGCTATAAACTAAACCCACACAAGGTTATCGCTAAAAGTAACAAAGAAACCAGCTTTTATGTTAAATAAACTGTGTTAATTAAGCGGCCGAAACCTCATATTAAAGGAATTGAATCGTCTACGTAACTCTGATACTGAAGGTAAATCAAAAGCTACTGTGTTGTTAGAGTTAATTCGTATAATAGTTAAAACACACTCAGGCCAGCTGACTTATCGATGCAGAATTATACAGTTTCGTCCTTAACAAACTTAGGAACGAAGTTACGTCCACTTTTAACAATTGTTAAAATTTTGAACTAACTTTAAATGTGTCGTCGAGTGGGAGCACATTAAGCTATATTATTAAAGCCACAAATAAAATAAAACAAACTCACCCAACTCTCGACGTTTTAATGAAGGCGTCAACAGTCTTAGCCACATTATGACAATGGATTTCTGTAACAAAGCTACACGAGGGCTATCAGCGCTATTCGCCCCTGATTTAGCAGTGTAAAACTAGAGGGAAGGCAACTAGTCATCACCACCAACTCTTAGTGTACTCGTTGGGATTAACCACCTCACTATAACGCCCCCACGGCTGAAAGGACAAGCATGTTTTGTGAGACGGGGATTCGAACCCACGACCCTCATATTACGAGTCAATCGTCATAATAATCTGGCCATGCCTATGAGAACGAAGCTTCGTTCATTTTCGTTTCTGAAAAACATTTATTTGTTATAGTTTATCTCACCCTCTATCGTGATAACTTCAAACATTTGTCGAATTTATCTGGCATTTCTTATATCATATGTGTGAATATGTATAATGTTTTGCCTTTTGTGGCTCATCAGTAAATATGAAAGTTTTTAACGCTAAAATTCTGTATCAAAACCCAATATTTAGAGATGTAGTCCTGTAGGCGTATGACTAAGCTGCCAGATAATATCCTGTAAACATTTTTACAGTACAAGTAAAATTCAAAGTGGAGTAATTCTGAACATAATTACCACTGCTTTTGGGAATTTAGTTGCATTTGTCGAAGCAAGAGTTCAAACGTACACAGAATTTTAATAATGGTCTCACTTGTCTAATAGTCTTTCTCTTGTTCAAAGTGGTTGCTAAAACATTGTAGCTTCTATACACTCGACTCAAGGGTTTAAGGTTAAATTTATCTTAGCAAATGGTTATATATGTATTGGTCTGTATTTATGTGTTTTATTTACGATATTCAATTGCAAAAAGGACCAATAGGAAAAATCAAATCTAGCTTTCGGAAAGTTCCCGGATTATTATTTTCCTTCCATGATGTTATGTTTGTATAATCACAGAAATGAACAACATTACGTTTATTTTTATTTATCCTTTTGTGTGGATTTATTGTTCTTGAAATAAGTGAAAGAACGACTTTCATTGTTTTAGTTACTTGAGCCTGATTTTACTGTCTAACCTTGGCATTCAGTGACTGATGTTTGATCACCAACTTATGTGACTTTTTTTTCTACAGATGACTTTCGTGTCTGCAGCGATGCGAAACTTTCAACATGTCAATCAAAGATGATTATCTTACAAACGTGCCTCAGTGTAGTCCAAATACGCCAACTCGTACAACAATTTCGGTTCCTTACCCGAGTGTAGACAGGTAACCTTGGTGTGATCAAAAAGAACAAAGAAACATTATTTTTACCGTGTCATGGTTGACTTACCGAGTAATAGCAAGACTTTCTACTCGTAGTAGTGGAAGAGATAAGTGCGAGAGGTTAGTTAGATATTTTATGAAATTACAGTATTTAGTTTGTAGTCGATGGAGTATTACATCATTACACTGGAACATGTAATAATTTTAATTAACTCGCTCTAATACCAAGAAATATATTATGCTGAAGTATCACTTACCGTAACACGTAAAATATTAGGCCTAATTTGCGTATACATTGAGTTCTTACACATACATTATCGTTTTTATTGGTGATGTCAGTTGCTATCCTGTTATTAATTTACCGATAGAAGAATTATGTGTGTCTTTTATACCAAAAAAGAATATCCTGTTTTGCACAGTTCGATGATCGACTGATAATTAAAAATTAAAACTAATAACTTGATGGAACTTCCTGGAACGCTCTAAATTCTCCGTGACTTCTTGCTTTGCGAGTCGTTAAATTGGTTTTGATAGATGAAGACTTGAGATTCATCGACTTTTTTTTTTAGTCATCTTTACTAACCCTAGTCGTGACTTCCAGCAGCACGAACTTGACCAATAAATCAAGAAATTGTCGGATTTCTTTCGTGACATCTATGTTAATGGTTGGAATTAACGTTTAATCTAACAAAATATACTATTTATTCACTGTAATTCCAGAAGAAAGCAGGTTTTGTATATCGAATGAGAAATAAAACTTTCCTTCCTTCTTCCACAGTTACGGTAGTCGTTTGCATTAAGTCGAAGAGAAAGAATTTGAAATTTTCGAAAATTAGCGATTTGGTTTGAATTTCGCGCAAAGATACACGAGAGCTAGCTGAGCTAACCGTCCCTAATTTAGGAGTGATAGACTTAAAGGAAAGCAGCTAGTTAACACCATTTACCACCAACTCTTTAACTACTATTTTACCAAAGAATAGTGGGATTGGTCGTTACATTAGAATGCCCCACACCTGAAAGGACGAACATATTCGGTGATGAGGATTCAAAGCCTAACTCCCAGGCCATACTGGGCCTGAAAATTGACGAAGAAATCAGTTTTTACATTCTTTTGCTACAATAAAAGGCAAGTTTCTGGAACAGCTGAGAAGCACATGTTGAAACCCTTTGATTTATTGTACCTACGGTCAAAACACTTACACATCAGCAGTGAGAAAAAAATCAGAATTTCATAAAATAATGAACATAATTGTACCTATTTAAGGATATCATTGTTTGTTTTTCTGATGTTCGCCATCCAACTTGAAATGATAAACTGCAGGTAAGACACTAGTGAACAATACCTACCGCTAACGTTTGGGCAATTCTTGTCTGACTATAGTGTGAGATATGACTGTCACGCTTATAATGCATTCATTGTCAAAATTGCGAACTGCTCTTTGTTTCTTCTCCATTAATGGGACGCAAAAGTTAGTCCCACGTATTCATAGCCTGGCACGCGCTAACCGCTAGGCCACGCTTAAGTCTGTACTAGACTTAGTACAATCTAATTTGCCATTTAACACTTATATCACAGTCGCAGTTTAACTTATGGATCGGGTGTGACCAGTGGATAGTGTTGCAGATTCGAGTGCCCTTGGCTTGTTACTACAAAAAACTACATTTCTCATTTTGTGGCAATATAGTCAAGTACCACTATTTTATAAGATCTATCCAACTGTTGTCAGCAAGTGTTGTTAAATATCTATTTTCCCTCTAGTTTATAAGTTCCATATTAGTGACGGACAGTGCTGATATTCCTTGGGTAGCTTTGCGCGAATATCTTTAAAAAATGAGCCCAAAGGTTAACCTGTTATTCACATAACTCGTAGAATATGATCGTTTTAAATGAATATTTTAAAGTACGAATAAAACTAAATAATTATAGAGCATACGAATTGTGTTTATTTTACTCTCCAATAATTTTGAGCATTTACAATTAATAAATAATATCCTCACGTATCATCTGCTTCTTTCTAAAAATTAATTTTATATCCCAACTATTTTTCAGATTAAGAAACGTCTGACAATCGCTATTGATCGGAATGGATTATCTTGAAGACAAGATTATCCATGCTAATCGCTGATTAACATAGCCCAGAAGATTCGATAATGGATAAACAATGATGGCCTTAGCTTAGTAAGTTAAATATTTTTAAGCCTATGTTAAGTTTAATAACTATTGATGACTGAAATTACTTGTTTTAAAATATCCAATATTAGATTTAGCCTAATAATCACTGGTGGACAAAACTACGTAACCCATCGTCTTAAGATTTGATTTGATCTATTAATTACTGATGACTAAAAATTCTTGTCTTAAAATCTGTAATATTAGATTTGATCTAATGATCATTGGTGGATAAAAGTACGTAACCCCTAATATTTAGGATTAGATTGGATCTATTAATTACTGATGACACTAAAAATTCATGTCTTAAAATGTTTAATATTAGATTTGGTCTAATAATCACTGGTGGACAAAAGTACGTAACTTCTTGTCTTAAGATTAGATTTGATCTGTTATTCATCGGTAGAGGGATCTAATGAATTTTAAACTTTTAAGACTGAGTTGAATCTAATAACCTTTCATAAGTTAACCAACCTTCTAGTATTTTCTTCAAATTCGATTTTTTCTCCATTGAACTGTAACAAGAAAAGGTAAGTCTAACCTTATTATTCCATTTCACTGAATCTGTCTTCAATCGGTAAAGCTAAATTAGATTTGTACAACTCTCTGTTTTCTCATGAAGAAATGTTTCATTGGGTTAAAAAAACTTAAATAAGTTCTCCATAGAATTACATGCACTTCCATCTATGTGTAAACTGTTTGCGCCCCACATTTCTTCTGGGGGTCTATATTACAGGGTCTTTCATAACATATAAAACAATTTAAACAAATAACCTCAACTCTGCATTAATCCCCAAAGGTGTAAGCGGGCATAGCCTGGCGTCGTCTGGTATTAGAGTGCTGGACTCACAATCTTTTTGACGTGGGCTCGAATCTCCGTCTCCGAACGTGCTTGCGTTATAATATGACAGTCAATCCCACTATTCGTGGGTAAAAGCGGAGCCCAACAGTTGGCGGTAGGTGGTGTTAACTAACCAACTTTTCTATTGTCTGTCACTGCTAAATTAAAGACGACTAGTGCAGCTAGTCCTCAACTAACTTAGACCAAAATTCAAAACAAAACAAACTAGTACAGCTTGGATATCCAGTTAATAGTACATAATAGTAATAGTAACAGTAATAGTAATAGTACATTTTAAAATAAATCGCTTCATCCACATTTCTGTATTCACTTCTTTACACATCGTGGGCTCTACTGCTTGTGAAGAGTATATACATGTATGAATGACTCGGCCCCACCAGTAGTTAACAGTATATACATGTATGAATGACTGGGCCCCACCAGTAGTTAACAGTATATACATGTATGAATGACTGGGCCCCACCAGTAGTTAACAGTATATACATGTATGAATGACTGGGCCCCACCAGTAGTTAACAGTATATACATGTATGAATGACTGGGCCCCACCAGTAGTTAACAGTATATACATGTATGAATGACTGGGCCCCACCAGTAGTTAACAGTATATACATGTATGAATGACTGGGCCCCACCAGTAGTTAACAGTATATACATGTATGAATGACTGGGCCCCACCAGTAGTTAACAGTATATACATGTATGAATGACTGGGCCCCACCAGTAGTTAACAGTATATACATGTATGAATGACTGGGCCCCACCAGTAGTTAACGGTATATGTATGTATGAATGACTGGGCCCCACCAGTAGTTAACGGTATATACATGTATGAATGACTGGGCCCCACCAGTAGTTAACGGTATATACATGTATGAATGACTGGGCCCCACCAGTAGTTAACAGTATATACATGTATGAATGACTGGGCCTAACCAGTAGTTAACAGTATATACATGTATGAATGACTGGGCCCCACCAGTAGTTAACAGTATATACATGTATGAATGACTGGGCCCCACCAGTAGTTAACGGTATATACATGTATGAATGACTGGGCCCCACCAGTAGTTAACGGTATATACATGTATGAATGACTGGGCCCCACCAGTAGTTAACGGTATATACATGTATGAATGACTGGGCCCCACCAGTAGTTAATAGTATATACATGTATGAATGACTGGGCCACCAGTTAACCATGTATGAATGACTAGTAGTTAATAGTATATACATGTATGAATGACTGGGCCCCACCAGTAGTTAACGGTATATACATGTATGAATGACTGGGCCCCACCAGTAGTTAATAGTATATACATGTATGAATGACTGGGCCCCACCAGTAGTTAACAGTATATACATGTATGAATGACTGGGCCCCACCAGTAGTTAATAGTATATACATGTATGAATGACTGGGCCCCACCAGTAGTTAACGGTATATACATGTATGAATGACTGGGCCCCACCAGTAGTTAACAGTATATACATGTATGAATGACTGGGCCCCACCAGTAGTTAACGGTATATGTATGTATGAATGACTGGGCCCCACCAGTAGTTAACGGTATATACATGTATAAATGACTGGGCCCCACCAGTAGTTAACGGTATATACATGTATGAATGACTGGGCCCCACCAGTAGTTAACAGTATATACATGTATGAATGACTGGGCCCCACCAGTAGTTAACAGTATATACATGTATGAATGACTGGGCCCCACCAGTAGTTAACGGTATATACATGTATGAATGACTGGGCCCCACCAGTAGTTAACAGTACATAAACATGTGAATGACTGGGCCCCACTAGTAGTTAACAGTATATGAACATGTGAATGACTGGGCCCCACTAGTAGTTAACAGTACATAAACATGTGAATAATTTGAAGATTAACTGTAAAAAACAAACAAACCTAATTTAATATGATTTATGTTCATAATTACATACGTCTCTGAAAAAAATATTAATTTTTGTTAATCTATACGTTTACTTTTAAATATTTATTCTCTCTTCTCGTAACGAATGATTCACATTAAATATTAACGTTAATTAATGTTAATCCATCACGTTGAATTAAATTACATTTTTATCCTTACGTCGTAAGAGGTTTTAATTAAGGTTTTTCAAAGCAGATTGATAAATGGAAATAATACGTCATTTGATTACTTACGGAAAAAACTTTTTGTTATTTAATAGGGAAACCACCAGAGGGAAATTAATGTGGTTTGTTCCATGCGTCAAAAGTGCGAATTTATTGATGACAGGCTGTTAAGTGCTGTTGAAGCGAATATTTCAATGATTATTTATAATTAAAAGACAGAGTGCGTAATTACTGCTTTTGTTGCAACAATATTACGTGTATTTTGTTTATTACTTTAAAGTTTTTCAATGCAAATGTTAAAAATACTTTATTTCGATCTGGTTCTGTAGTGGGAAGTTGTTATTGTTTGTTGTTTTTAATTTAAGCACAAAGCTACACAATGGGTTATCTGTATTGTGCCCACCACGGGTATCAAAACCCGGTTTTGAACCGTTGTATGCCTGCAGAAATACCGCTGACTAAACTAAAATTATTTTGTTTTGAATTGTGCGCAAAACTACATGGGAGCTCTCTGCATCAGCCACACCTTAAATTTGCAGTGATAGACATGAGAGAAGGCAGCTAGTCTTCACCACTCACTTTCAGTTCTTGGGCTACACTTTCGAAAACGATTAATGTGATTGATCGTCACATTATAGCGTTACCAGGCTGAAAGGGTGATCAGGTTTAATGACGGAGGTTCGAACTCGATTGCGAGTGGAACGCCCTAATCACCAAGGCCTAAATAATAACAAAGCGAGCAATGACTCCTTGCGATTGGCCCATACTTAAGTAAAACTTTTAAAACGTAGTCAATTTTAGATCCGCTTATAAAGTCCTTAAGTTTAAATTTGAATAACGTGAATGTGGATTTTAACTTTAATGTCGTTTCTAACAATATTTGAAAAAAGAATAAAAATATAAATACGAGTTTTCCCTTTTGTAAAGTTATTAGTGCAAAATTTTGCGAAAGTAAACTGAACAGGTCGATAATGTTTTTATTTGAAAAAAGTTTAGATTTGTTTCTGAATTTCGCGCAAAAATACACGAGGGTTATCTGAGCTAGACGTTCTTAATTTAGCAATGTAAGACTAGAGGGAAGGCAACGAATCATCGCCACCCACCGCCACCTCTTGGACTACTCTTTTACCAACAGATACGGGGATTGACCGTCACATTATAACGCCCGAATAGCTGAGAGGGCGAAAACGTTTGGTGTGACGGAGATTCGAACCCGCGACCTTCGGATTACGAGATGAATGCCTTAAGGAAAGGTACGAGAGTCTGAGGAAAGAAGATACTGTAATAAATAGGTATAAATAGTTTCAGTGAAGAGAGAAAAATGTCCCTGTTGACTCAATGGTAAATCTAAGGGAACTTATAGCACTAAAAATATAATTTCGACACTCGAGGCGGGCATATCACAGACAGTCCATCGTGTGCCTCCGCGCTGACAACAAACAAGTAAGAAATAAGGTTAATAAGTTTATAATATTATGTTTATAGATCAATTTGCAAGAAAGGAGACATGAACGACCAAGTGGGAACAGGAGTTCGAAAAGCTTCAGTTCTTAGCGAGAGAAACGGCTATATATGTCAGCCAATCTTCAGTTATTGGTTTTCTATCCAAAGTAATGGCTAGATATGTCAGCCAATCTTCAGTTAATGGTTTTCTATCCAAAGAAATGGCTAGATATGTCAGCCAATCTTCAGTTATTGGTTTTCTATCCAGAGAAATGACTAGATTTGTCAGCCAATTCTCAGTTCTTGGTTTTCTAACTAGAGAAACGGCTAGATATGTCACCCAATCTTCAGTTATTGGTTTTCTATCCAAAGAAATGGCTAGATATGTCAGCCAATCTTCAGTTATTAGTTTTCTATCCAAAGAAATGGCTAGATATGTCAGCCAATCTTCAGTTATTGGTTTTTTATCCAGAGAAATGACTAGATTTGTCAGCCAGTCTTCAGTTATTCGTTTTCTATCCAAAGAAATGGCTAGGTATGTCACCCAATCTTCAGTTATTGGTTTTCTATCCAGAGAAATGGCTAGATATGTCACCCAATCTTCAGTTATTGGTTTTCTATCCAAAGAAATGGCTAGATATGTCAGCCAATCTTCAGTTAATGGTTTTCTATCCAAAGAAATGGCTAGATATGTCAGCCAATCTTCAGTTAATGGTTTTCTATCCAAAGAAATGGCTAGATTTGTCAGCCAATCTTCAGTTATTGGTTTTCTATCCAAAGAAATGGCTAGATATGTCAGCCAGTCTTCAGTTAATGGTTTTCTATCCAAAGAAATGGCTAGATATGTCACCCAATCTTCAGTTATTGGTTTTCTATCCAAAGAAATGGCTAGATATGTCAGCCAATCTTCAGTTATTGATTTTCTATCCAAAGAAATGGCTAGATATGTCAGCCAATCTTCAGTTATTGGTTTTCTATCCAGAGAAATGACTAGATTTGTCAGCCAATTCTCAGTTCTTGGTTTTCTAACTAGAGAAACGGCTAGATATGTCAGCCAATCTTCAGTTATTGGTTTTCTAACTAGAGAAACGGCTAGATATGTCAGCCAATCTTCAGTTACAAACCTTTTAGTTAGAGAAATAACTAGATTTGTAAGACAAGAAAGCTGTATCTACACTATCCTCCATATATTACAATATCCTTCCTAAAATATTGTTTACCCTCAGTATAAGTGCGTTAACTTTATGGACTTACTACGCTAAAATCCTGGGTTTCATTCTCACATTTGGACATAGCAGATGCCCCACTGTGGCTCTGCTTTAAAATAAACAAACGTAACAGTTTCTTAAGCTAAAATATCGTATCGCTTGCACTGATGCTTTACAACTATACATGTGAAGGTGCAAATATAAGGTATCATTTGGATTCTGTTTCCAGCTTAGTAGAAGTTACTCTACATGTAAGATTTCTACAAATAAGAACTTTTTTACCAAAATCTACAGAAGCATTTAAAAAACATACATAGTTATATTTATTATGCGAATTTGCGGGATTTTCGGTGATAAAGCTCTCTAGTTGTTGTCCTTGTTCAGGAAAATCATTCCTACACTATTATGGCCCGGCATGGCCAAGTGTGTTAAAGCGTTCGACTCGTAACCCGAGGGTCACGGGTTCGAAACCCGGTCGCACCAAACATGCTCGCCCTTTCAGCCGTGGGGGCGTTATAATGTTACGGTCAATCCAACTATTCGTTAGTAAAAAAAAAATAGCCCATGAGTTGGCGGTGGGTGGTGATGACTAGCTGCCTTCCCTCTAGTCTTACACTGCTAAATTAGGGACGACTAGCGCAGATAGCCCTCGAGGAGCTTTGCGCGAAATTCAAAAAAACAAACAAAAACGAAACCTACAGTATTAGAGCTCGGGAATTTCACATCCGTCTAGAAACTGTGTAGTGAACCACTACCAACAAAACTGCCAAACAGAAGTCAAGAAAAAGGTAACCCAGAGCAGAGTACTAGCCAAGGTAGACAAGTTTGTAATTGTACCAGAACTTACAAAGAAGAAAACTGAAAGCATTGGTGTTAATGATTCAAATAACGTAACCAGAAAAAGGATTAATGCAATAGATTTAGTGGGAAAAACTGCATCCAAGAATTGTTTGTTTTGACTTTCGCGCAAACTTGCATGATAGCTATCTGTGCTAGCCGTCCATAAATTTGCAGTGTAAGACTAGAAGGAAGGCAGACAGTCTTCACCACCCACCGCCAACTCTTGGGATACTCTTTTACTAATGAATAGTTGGATTGACTATCACATTATAACGCCCCCACGACTGAAAGAGCTAGCATGTTTGGTGTGACAGGGATTCGAACCCGCGATTCTCAGAACATGAGTCAAGTTGCCATGTCGGGCCCTATTTGGTTATTATTAAGGTGTTTCGGGATACAAAATTATCGTTTCATTTGTATTTTTTTTCTTATAGCAAAGCTACATCGGGCTATCTGCTGAGCCCACCAAGAGGAATTGAACCTCTAATTTTAGTGTTGTAAATCTGTAGACTTACCGCTGTACTAGCGTGGGTCTTATCGTTTCGTGTCAAGAGTAGTATTACGTAGGAATTATTAAGTTGTTTCAAGATCTACAAAATACTATTAAGTTGTAACGACAATATTATTCGGTTATCGTTGTGTCTCTACTAATCCAAAATCTACATGGTAATGTTTGAACTCTTTTCAATATTTTCTTTAGATGTTTTGCACTGTTTGCTAGAGGGAGTTGTGATATGTTTGGAGTTTAGATACGAGAGATTATTTTACAAGTATTTGACTGTTTAGTTTTATTTAATAGACCTTTCGTTCGTGCTGGCTTGTAGAATTTGTGTTGAAATGAATAAAACGCATTCATTTCCGTGTCTCCCGGTGGGGCATCTGTAGGTCTATGGATTGACAATGTTTCCTTGCGATGGACACAGCAGTTAGTCCAATAAGGCTTTGCTCCAGAACAAACGAATTAAGTTTCGTTAATTAACAGGCTTTGCATTATTTTTACCAACGCCTCCTATTGGCACAGCGGTATTCCTGTAGACTCACACCGTTAGAAACCGGGTTACCAAATTAAAAAAACAAACCGCTCGACAAAATTATCCTTACTTAAGATAACTACAGTGAATATAATCAGAACACATTTACGTACGTTGCCTTATCTCTGCAATACCAGTTTATCCTGTGATGTAATATCAGTGTCTTATTTAGTTCAGTTTTTAATCACAATGACGCAGCGTAAAGTTAACTTAAGAGACGCAATAAAATCAATAAAACATTGCTTCGTAATCCAAATTTTGTCGAAGGCACCAAACTCTAGATGACTCACAACAGCAGATGTGAGTATATGTGTCCTATTCCAACAAACAGTGCTTTATGGGTGTATCTAGGTATTGCCGATTACATGTGTTCATTGATTGGAACTATTGTTGATAGCAACGAGAAACGTTAATAAAACTGCTGTAATTTTACGGTGCTTATAACACAGTAAATTTAATGTAAAGGCCTTATACCTTTGGCCACAGTAAAAACTGTAAAACCACGAGAAATTGTCCGCATAGTCTTAAACATTTGATTCATTGTTTTGTTGAGCCAGGTGTGACCAACTAGTTAATTTGTCTGCATGTAAATGCGAGGATTTGTGATACGAGCCTCGTTGCTGCTAGAATATACTCCTCACTTTGGAGTCGAGAGTTTGTTAAAAGTATAATAATCAAACCCCAATAAGAGTTGGTGGCCACTGTGGTTGAACTGCTGAATTGATCAGTCCAGATAACTTTTAAAATAATTGTTCTTTTCCAAACTCAGATCTTTTTATTCTTTCATTTTGTATAATTTATCTATATCGAAATTCTTGATGAAAGAAATTTTTAAATAGATACATTTTCTATTGTAAACACTAAAATCTCCCGATACTTCCAGGTCCTTGGTTCGAGGCTTAACTAAAGCCCTTACTCACCATGACTTTATATCATATCCCAGATTATTACTTGTATTTCAGGGAAAGGGCAAATGTCCTTAAGCAGAGTTCAATCATTCCATATTTAAGGAAAGGGTAAAGGTCAAACATTGATGAAAGAATTCCGACGTTACCTCTGATCCTAGCGCCAAAATCCCAAAACATTTAAGTTATTTCTCAATAATTACAATAACTTGTCTTTCTAAGTATTACACGCTCTACGATAGCTTAAATATTATGGTTTTTTGTATTTTTATCTCTTGCCAAATTTGATTTGAATTTCGCCCAAAGTTACACCTGTTTCCAAGTTGTTAGGATAAACGTTATATATTCATATGCAGTACTACACTATAAACGTTGTAATTTGTAAAATCTCTGTTACAAACTATTTGGATCACTCGCTGTCTCTACAGTTGCTTTCTAGTAAACTTTCTGTGTCATGTTCTCTCTGCAGTTGTTGTCTACCAATAAGTGTAAGGTTGTGGTTTGTTATTTCTATACTTGTTGTCTAGTAATGTAGTGTAAGGTTGTGGTTTGTTATTTCTATACTTGTTTCTAGTAATGTAGTGTAAGGGTGTTGTTTGTTATTTCTATACTTGTTGTCTAGTAATGTAGTGTAAGGTTGTGGTTTGTTATTTCTATACTTGTTGTCTAGTAATGTAGTGTAAGGTTGTGGTTTGTTATTTCTATACTTGTTGTCTAGTAATGTAGTGTAAGGTTGTGGTTTGTTATTTCTATACTTGTTGTCTAGTAATGTAGTGTAAGGTTGTGGTTTGTTATTTCTATACTTGTTGTCTAGTAATGTAGTGTAAGGTTGTGGTTTGTCATTTCTATACTTGTTGTCTAGTAATGTAGTGTAAGGTTGTGGTTTGTTATTTCTACACTAGTTTCTAGTAATGTAGTGTAAGGTTGTGGTTTGTTATTTCTATACTTGTTGTCTAGTAATGTAGTGTAAGGTTGTGGTTTGTTATTTCTATACTTGTTTCTAGTAATGTAGTGTAAGGTTGTGGTTTGTTATTTCTATACTTGTTTCTAGTAATGTAGTGTAAGGGTGTTGTTTGTTATTTCTATACTTGTTGTCTAGTAATGTAGTGTAAGGTTGTGGTTTGTTATTTCTATACTTGTTTCTAGTAATGTAGTGTAAGTAGGTGTGTGTTTGTTATTTCTATACTTGTTGTTTCTAGTAATGTAGTGTAAGGTTGTGGTTTGTTATTTCTATACTTGTTTCTAGTAATGTAGTGTAAGGTTGTGGTTTGTTATTTCTATACTTGTTTCTAGTAATGTAGTGTAAGGGTGTTGTTTGTTATTTCTATACTTGTTGTCTAGTAATGTAGTGTAAGGTTGTGGTTTGTTATTTCTATACTTGTTTCTAGTAATGTAGTGTAAGGTTGTGGTTTGTTATTTCTATACTTGTTGTCTAGTAATGTAGTGTAAGGTTGTGGTTTGTTATTTCTATACTTGTTTCTAGTAATGTAGTGTAAGGTTGTGGTTTGTTATTTCTATACTTGTTGTCTAGTAATGTAGTGTAAGGTTGTGGTTTGTTATTTCTATACTTGTTTCTAGTAATGTAGTGTAAGGGTGTTGTTTGTTATTTCTATACTTGTTGTCTAGTAATGTAGTGTAAGGTTGTGGTTTGTTATTTCTATACTTGTTTCTAGTAATGTAGTGTAAGGTTGTGGTTTGTTATTTCTATACTTGTTTCTAGTAATGTAGTGTAAGGGTGTTGTTTGTTATTTCTATACTTGTTGTCTAGTAATGTAGTGTAAGGTTGTGGTTTGTTATTTCTATACTTGTTGTCTAGTAATGTAGTGTAAGGTTGTGGTTTGTTATTTCTATACTTGTTGTCTAGTAATGTAGTGTAAGGTTGTGGTTTGTTATTTCTACACTAGTTTCTAGTAATGTAGTGTAAGGTTGTGGTTTGTTATTTCTATACTTGTTGTCTAGTAATGTAGTGTAAGGTTGTGGTTTGTTATTTCTATACTTGTTTCTAGTAATGTAGTGTAAGGTTGTGGTTTGTTATTTCTATACTTGTTTCTAGTAATGTAGTGTAAGGGTGTTGTTTGTTATTTCTATACTTGTTGTCTAGTAATGTAGTGTAAGGTTGTGGTTTGTTATTTCTATACTTGTTTCTAGTAATGTAGTGTAAGGGTGTTGTTTGTTATTTCTATACTTGTTGTCTAGTAATGTAGTGTAAGGTTGTGGTTTGTTATTTCTATACTTGTTGTCTAGTAATGTAGTGTAAGGTTGTGGTTTGTTATTTCTATACTTGTTGTCTAGTAATGTAGTGTAAGGTTGTGGTTTGTTATTTCTATACTTGTTTCTAGTAATGTAGTGTGTTGTTTGTACTTGTTGTCTAGTAATGTAGTGTAAGGTTGTGGTTTGTAGTAATGGTGTAAGGTTGTGGTTTGTTATTTCTATACTTGTTGTCTAGTAATGTAGTGTAAGGTTGTGGTTTGTTATTTCTATACTTGTTGTCTAGTAATGTAGTGTAAGGGTGTTGTTTGTTATTTCTATACTTGTTGTCTAGTAATGTAGTGTAAGGTTGTGGTTTGTAGCTAGTAAGGTTGTGGTTTGTTATTTCTATACTTGTTGTCTAGTAATGTAGTGTAAGGTTGTGGTTTGTTATTTCTATACTTGTTGTCTAGTAATGTAGTGTAAGGTTGTGGTTTGTTATTTCTATACTTGTTGTCTAGTAATGTAGTGTAAGGGTGTTGTTTGTTATTTCTATACTTGTTGTCTAGTAATGTAGTGTAAGGTTGTGGTTTGTTATTTCTATACTTGTTGTCTAGTAATGTAGTGTAAGGGTGTTGTTTGTTATTTCTATACTTGTTGTCTAGTAATGTAGTGTAAGGTTGTGGTTTCTTATTTCTATACTTGTTTCTAGTAATGTAGTGTAAGGTTGTGGTTTGTTATTTCTATACTTGTTTCTAGTAATGTAGTGTAAGGTTGTGGTTTGTTATTTCTATACTTGTTGTCTAGTAATGTAGTGTAAGGGTGTTGTTTGTTATTTCTATACTTGTTGTCTAGTAATGTAGTGTAAGGTTGTGGTTTGTTATTTCTCTACTTGTTGTCTAGTAATGTAGTGTAAGGTTGTGGTTTGTTATTTCTATACCTGTTGTCTAGTAATGTAGTGTAAGGTTGTGGTTGTCATTTCTATACTTGTTGTCTAGTAATGTAGTGTGAGGTTGTGGTTTGTTATTTCTATACTTGTTGTCTAGTAATGTAGTGTAAGGTTGTGGTTTGTTATTTCTATACCTGTTGTCTAGTAATGCAGTGTAAGGGTGTTGTTTGTTATTTCTATACTTGTTGTCTAGTAATGTAGTGTAAGGTTGTGGTTTGTTATTTCTCTACTTGTTGTCTAGTAATGTAGTGTAAGGTTGTGGTTTGTTATTTCTATACTTGTTGTCTAGTAATGTAGTGTAAGGTTGTGGTTTGTTATTTCTATACTTGTTGTCTAGTAATGTAGTGTAAGGTTGTGGTTTGTTATTTCTCTACTTGTTGTCTAGTAATGTAGTGTAAGGTTGTGGTTTGTTATTTCTATACTTGTTGTCTAGTAATGTAGTGTAAGGTTGTGGTTTGTTATTTCTATACTTGTTGTCTAGTAATGTGTTGTGAGGTTGTGGTTTGTTATTTCTATACTTGTTGTCTAGTAATGTGTTGTGAGGTTGTGGTTTGTTATTTCTATACTTGTTGTCTAGTAATGTAGTGTAAGGTTGTGGTTTGTTATTTCTATACTTGTTGTCTAGTAATGTAGTGTAAGGTTGTGGTTGTTATTTCTATACTTGTTGTCTAGTAATGTAGTGTAAGGTTGTGGTTTGTTATTTCTATACTTGTTGTCTAGTAATGTAGTGTAAGGTTGTGGTTTGTTATTTCTATACTTGTTGTCTAGTAATGTAGTGTAAGGTTGTGGTTTGTTATTTCTATACTTGTTGTCTAGTAATGTAGTGTAAGGTTGTGGTTGTTATTTCTATACTTGTTGTCTAGTAATGTAGTGTAAGGTTGTGGTTGTTATTTCTATACTTGTTGTCTAGTAATGTAGTGTAAGGTTGTGGTTTGTTATTTCTATACTTGTTTCTAGTAATGTAGTGTAAGGTTGTGGTTTGTTATTTCTATACTTGTTGTCTAGTAATGTAGTGTAAGGTTGTGGTTTGTTATTTCTATACTTGTTGTCTAGTGATGTAGTGTAAGGTTGTGGTTTGTTATTTCTATACTTGTTGTCTAGTGATGTAGTGTAAGGTTGTGGTTTGTTATTTCTACACTAGTTTCTAGTAATGTGTTGTGATTTTGTAGTTTATTTCTATACTTCTTGTCTAGTAATGTAGTGTAAGGTTGTGGTTTGTTATTTTTACACTAGTTTCTAGTAATCTGTTGTAAGGTTGTGGTTTGTTATTTTTACACTAGTTTCTAGTAATGTGTTGTAAGGTTATGGTTTGTTATTTTTACACTAGTTTCTAGTAATGTGTTGTGAGGTTATGGTTTGTTATTTTTACACTAGTTTCTAGTAATGTGTTGTAAGGTTATGGTTTGTTATTTTTACACTAGTTTCTAGTAATGTGTTGTGAGGTTGTGGTTTATTTCTACACTTGTTGTCTAGTAATGTAGTGTAAAGTTGTGTTTTGTTATTTCTACAATTGTTGTCTACCAAGTATTGTAATAATTAATTATTGTCTGTGTTGGCTTCAGTATAATAATAATTACTTGTCTGTGTTATCTTCAGTACTGTAGTAATTACTTGTTGCCTGTGTTAAGTTCAGTAATTGTAATAACTACTTACTGCCTATGTTGGCTTCAGTATTGTAATAATTAATTATTGTCTGTGTTGGCTTCAGTATTGTAATAATTAATTATTGTCTGTGTTGGCTTCAGTATTGTAGTAATTAATTATTGTCTGTGTTGGCTTCAGTATTGTAATAATTACTTCTACTGTTTTCAACAGCGTATATTGTGAACACTACATACAGCTAGTCTACGTTAATATTTTTAGTTTAGTGTAAACACGGTTTTCTGTGAGATTTCAGTGATGTAGTCCAGTTGTTCTCGAACACCACCTGAATACTTTAATCTCAGTCAACAGTGGAATTTTTACACAATGGTGTTGTTTATACGGAACCAAAGATTCAGAAATGTTGGCATAGTACGGATGCTCGTATTTTCTTCATGTGTTGTGTTATTACTTAAGTGAAATTTAATATCTCGCATTACTCATAAAACCGTTTGGTAGTTCGTAGTGGTTTCATAGTTTAAAATTTGTTTGTTTAGAATTAAGCACAAAGTTACACAATGGGCTATCTGCGCTCTGTCCACCACAAGTATCGAAACCCGATTTCTAGCGTTGTGAGTCTACAGACATACCTCTGTGCCACGAGAGGGCGGTAGTTTAAAGAAGTTGTTAATTCGCTTTTCGGTTATTAAATCGTTATATAAAGTATTAGATTTAGGCCTAAATAACTTTTCTGCTAAAATAGGACTAAATCAATTCTAACTTTTATCTTTAACTTCAGATTTGCTGTTTTAGAAAGTTCTTTCTTGCTTTAGTTCACGAATTTCGAGGCCTTTTCTCACTATACATATGTCAAACTGAATACTATAAGATTACTATAACTTATTATTGCAAGGTTTAACAATATTGTTGATTTATCTAGGCTTAGGCTAAAATACATTTTACCAACTGAACCATAGTTATAACTCTATATATTTACTTCATACTGTGAAGTGCCTGCATTTTACATCATTTTATAACACGTGCACACAGTTCTACTTACTTATTTATAATTTGTAACCGTTCTTCTTTTAAAGAGAAATATTGTTTATCAGTGAAAACAATGCTACAGAGCACAATGTAATAAAATAAAACCGTAAACTTCTGTAACAATGAAACAGACATAATACATGTAAAGCTAGTTTGTAGTTTCGTGTTGTTTTCAAGTGCTAACATCTTCACCGTGTAACTTATCCTAGTGTTTTCCGCAACATCGGTGCCTTTAGGGTGATATATCTCATTCGAGGCCTTTAGTGATATAACTTAATTTAGTGCTTTTGGCGATATACTTTGTATTAGCGCCTTTATCCATGTCTTTAAATTCGTTGGAGTTTGTTTTCCGAAACTTTCCGGAGTTTATAAAAAAGTAATTCAAACACAAAGGCAGTAGTTGCTATGGCAATACATATAGCCCAGAGGATGAAGATGGCCCATAGATCTTCTACTGCCAGAGCCCTTGCCCTGTCTCCTCCATCTTGGTCCAAACATCTGTCAAGATCACCGTTCATTTGATCCAGCCATTTGTCCACCATGCCTGCTTCGACCATCCAACGAATTCTAAATAGATAGTAATAATAATTTCTCAGCTATATAAACTCTTTCAGGGACACGGTTTGATTTGTATCATGACAACTTAATTGTGGTGTTTTAACGACAACAGGGTGTGTTTAAATATATTAATAATGTTGTTTTTCAAAAATAATGTTCCTGCTCTCAGTGTCTCGCCTGGTGTGAGTGTTAGCGTATCTCACTTAGTGGGGTGAGGGTATATCTCGACTGAAGCTTTGGAGTATTTCCTTTGGCAGGATCGCGTATGAATATCGCTTGTAGAGGGTGTAGTAATATTTCGCTTGGGTAGAATATTTGGTTTCTCAGTTGTTGGTGGTATTGAAACACGTGAAACATGCAGGCCACCAAGACATCCAGAACATAAACAGGCTGAAAAAACACACAAGAAACGAAGTCATCCAGACCTGTTTATGTTCTGAAAAAAACACACAAGAAATTAAAACATTCAGAACATAAACAGGTCTGCAAAAAGCATACAAGAAAGCAAGACATCCAGAACATAAACAGAACTGCAAAAAGAACACAAGAAACCAAGGCACCCAAAACATAAACAGGTCTGGAAAAACACACAAGAAACCAAGACATCCAGAACATAAACAGGCTTGCTGGAGTACACAGTTTTCCTTTGTTTTTCGTGTAATTCGCTTGGTAGAAGTTCTAAGTTTTTCAACAGGTGGTAGTATTTGAGCATTTCATTTGTCAGAAATACTTGTGTAGCGTTCTCATTGGCAGGGTTAGTGTATTTCACTGGCTGGAAGTGTAGTTGTATCTCGCTTGGTGGGAATACTGGGTTATTTCATTTGTTGAGTGCTGGTACACCTCGATCGTGAGAATGCTGGGTTTCCAACTCGTTGGAAGTTTGGAGCATCTGTCTCACTGACAGGATTATTGGGTAATTCATCTCGTGTGGAAGAGTAGTTATCACTCTTTAATACCAGCCAATTAACGTAAGTAAAAAGAGTACTTAAGCACAACAAGTTACACACTTCTGACTGTAATTCAGATTTTTGCCTTTGTCTAAATTATGCCATACACACTGGTTTTAAACAGCTTTTTTTGTCACAAATAAAAACTTACTGTACTAAATATATCAACCCTGATCCAGAATGGAAAATTCATAAATCTGAAGCTTTACAAAACAGGACAGTTACCAATAAATAATGTTACTTTTATTATGTCCTTAACGGTAATAAAATCCTTAATTCTGGACTGTTATGGTCACGTGGTTAGAGCACTTTATTTGCAGTCTGAAGGTAACGGGTTCGAATCCCTCTCCCACCAAACATGCTCACCATTTCAGCCATGGGTGCGTTGTAATGTGACCGTCAATCCTACTATTCTTTGGTAAAATAGTGGTGATGACTAGCTGTCTTCCTTCTAGTATTTCACTACTAAATTATGGACGGCTGGCGCAGATAACCCTCAATTTTAGCGTTATAAGTCCTCAGTCTTACAGTTTAGCTACCAGGAAACAATGATCATCCTAATAAAAGATGCTACAAAGAACTATTAATGTGAACTATAAGTTTCACTTAGCACCAATTTATCCCTCATATGAAGAAAAACCAAACTTGTGCATTAAAAAGATTACTTACTGAGTTAAACAGCAGGATAAAAACAATCATCTAAATAAATCATCCAAAAGAAATAATCAGGTGAGACATACATATATAAACAGGTCATATAAATAAACAGGCTGTCCAGGCCATGTAGATAAACAGACTATGCAAGTCATATAGAAAAAGAGGCCTTCCAGGTTGTGCAGATAAACAGACTATTTAAGACATATATAAACAGGCATTTCAGGATATACAAATAAACAGGCCTTCGAGGTCATACAGATAAGCAGGCCTTTGTGAACCTCTAAACGTACCTGTAAATTAAACTATACAATTCTCAAAGTGGTAATATTCATACAGAAATCACCTTCACACAAATGTTGTAATACACAAAGTACACACTTCTCACAATAAGTCACCGAAATTGGCAGGGTTTCATATTTTGTAGCATAAATAAAAATAACCAGTAATCCTAGAAAAGCGATGAGAAATCATTGACAAAATCTGAAAAAGAGCATGTCACAGTGGTCAGACTCTCGATGTTAAGTCGCACGTGCAGCTATCATTATTTCAAAATTAAAAAAAAAAACACCTGAAAGAAGAAAGTAAGATACCTAACAAGAAATCGATAGACTCCAACTCAGTAATTGTGTGATATAAAAGATGAAAAGAAATGAGACAATGAACTGAAACGTGTGTGAACCGAAAGGCACCAAGACGAACACCTAAGCCTATTTACAAATTACTCAACTGACTTGTGTTAAGCCTTAATCAATAATTGTTACTGAACACCTTGTTTCATCATTTTCTGCTTAACCAACAGAATATTTTCGATTTATTTACTTTTCTGCTTCAGCACAAAGCTACACATTGGTCTGTCTGCGATATGTTCGCCGCAGGTATCGAACCTCGTTGTTTAGCGTTATATTTTCTCAAGTTACTGGAAGACAATTACTTTCAGAAAACGGTGTCAGTAAAATAAGTTCTGGTGTAATATTTCATTTAGCATCGAGTTACGTCTTAAGTCTAAACATCTTTCAAGATCACTGTTCATCTACACAAGTTGAATAACAGCCCCCCAGTTGCTAGATGGAATGTCTACGGACTTATACAAAACCGGGTTTCGATACCCGTGACGGGCAGAGCACCGATAGTTCTTTGTAAAGCTCTGTGCTTAATAACAAACAAACTTGAATTACTATGTTGTAAGCCCACAAAATAACTTCTGTTGTAGCAATTTCTTGATTACATTATTCTTAGAAAATTCCTGATAATGAAATTTTTTACACATAACTTTTTGTGAGTTATTTAGGCTTTTATGAAGGAGTGGACATTTATATACATACATATTGTTAAATGTACAACACTCTACTCAGGCGACATCTAGTGGGAGGGTAAAACACTTTTGTTGCAAAAAAAAGAAGGAAGTATTGAAACACCACAAATACAAAGTTTTTAAGATAGACAGTATGTTCAAAAGTTTCTCTGAAAACATAATGTAATATGTTCTTTTATATTTCTTCCATTATGTCTGTTTGTTAACTGGAAACTGTCGAGCGAAGTACATGGGTTTGTTTATTTCTGGATTGTTCTCGAAAAAAAAAAAAGAGACATAAATACAGATCATTAAATAGGGTACATTTACGCTTTTTACATACTTTTGACTTTGCATTTAAAGACACGAGTACTTAATTAGTTGAATGAATCAATTATTACCTTCCATAAAACAAGGTATGCATCTAATAAGCTCATGAGGTGTGTTTGCAATTAAGGACAAACCTTGTTTGTTTGTTTTGTAATTTCGCACAAAGCTACTCGAGGGCTATCTGCGCTAGCCGTCCCTAATTTAGCAGTGTAAGACTAGAGGGAAAGCAGCTAGTCATCACCACCCACCGCCAACTCTTGGGCTACTCTTTTACCAACGAATAGTGGGATTGACCTAACATTATAACGCCCCCACGGCTGGGAGGGCGAGCATGTTTGGCGCGAGTCGGGCGCGAATCCGCGACCCTCAGATTACGAAGCGCACGCCTTAACACGCTTGGCCATGCCAGGCCTGGCACAAACCTACACAATGGACTAACTGTGTTCGGCCCATCGAGGATATCGAAACCTGGTTTCTAGCGGTGTGAGTCCGCAGACATACCTTTGTGCCATTGTGGAGCGTGAAGTCGAGAAGAATTTAATAACAGACAAAATGGGAACATTATCTAACATTGTCCTTTATTATACAATGTTCCCCTTTCGTTTGTTATACAATGTTTGTTTCTTTAACACGTACCCTTAGCGAGGTTCTCGAATATATGCTTCGAGCGAATATTCAAATAAAATAATTATTTTTACGTTACACTCCTACACTAGTCTTAGAATGATACCTTTATACGTCACACCTGTACAGAAATAAGTGTTAGTTTTATACTCAGAACGCAAGATAGCATTTAACTGATTGAAATAAATCGTGTATTTTTTATATGTTGACTTTTTGGTATAAATTATTGTTATTTTGATAAAACAGTTTTAAGTTTTCTCTTTTTAAGACCAACTTTTAGCCAGTAACCACAGATATTAAAACCTGGTTTCTATCGGTACAAATCCATAGACATGCCGCTGTGCCACTAGGGGACAACTGTTATTAATGCAGTTGCATTCTCATCTACACAAGTTAAATTCCATAGCTCTGGTTTCGTCTGAATTTCGCGCAAAGCTACATGAGGGCAACTTGCGCTTGCTGTCCCTAATTTAGCAGTGTAAGACTGGAGGGAAGGCAGCTAGACATCACCACCCACCGATAACTCTTGGGCTACTCTTTTACCAACGAATAGTGGGATTGTCCGTCACATTATAACGCCCCCACGACTGAAAGGACTAGCATGTTTGGTGTGTCGGAGATTTGAACCCGCGTCCCTCGGATTACGAGCCGAGTGCCTTATCCACCTGGCCATACCGGGCCTTCTTTCCTCTAATCCGCGCCTTTGACCTAATTTACAGTTCATTAATTAAAAGGAAACTGAAACCTAACTTCATTGTTCATTTACCTTTCATTTATGCCATTCTGGATACGTTTTGGTAATTTTTTTCTCACTGCCATTACAAAAGTGTGAGGAAAGAACGTCTCCTTGGCAAAATAAAACTCCCCTTCCGGAAGCTTTGAGCATTCATTGGATACGATGTACCTCATGGTGATGACGTCACTGATGATGACGTTGGTACCTTTCTGGAGCGCCTTGAGATTTTCTTGACGGTAAAGTTCTGAAGGTAACAAGAGGCCGTTGTTTTCGTATACCCGTTTCCATATTCGTTTGATATCCGTTGATGTGGATTTCTAAAAGAAAACAATGTGCGATCAAAATCAACAGTATAGAAAATATAATAAAAAACATTATTAGCCTAGAGCTAGTCATAACAAATGACACGAAGACGTAAAAACAATTAATTAATATACTTTCGTGTTTCGTTTGTTTGGTTCTTCAATAGGTTTGTTTTGAATTTCGCGCAAAGCTACACGAGAGCTATATGCGATAGCCGTCCCTAATTTAGCAGTGTAAGACTAGAGGGAAAGCAGCTAGTCATCACCACCCACCGCCAACTCTTGGGCAACTCTTTTACCAACGAATAGTGGGATTGGAAAGCAGCTAGTTAACACTACCAATGATAGATTAGAGGGAAAGCAGCTAGTTAACACTACCAATGATAGATTAGAGGGAAAGCAGCTAGTTAACACTACAAATGATAGATTAGAGGGAAAGCAGCTAGTTAACACTACCAATGATAGATTAGAGGGAAAGCAGCTAGTTAACACTACCAATGATAGATTAGAGGGGAAAGCTGCCACCCACCGCCAACTCTTGAGCTGTTGTTTTACTAATAAACAGTGTGGTTGACCGTCACCTTATCAAGCCCCTACAGCTCAGAAGACAACTATGTTCAATGATATAGATTCGAACCCCTGACTCTCAAAATGGGAAGTCATGTCAGGCCCTACACCGTTGCATATTTAAACAGGTGGCAGCACTGCGGAATATCTCCGATTCTTAACCAACTGTTATTTTAAGTATCTTCTCAATAGGTCATCATAACTTTACATTAATGTACAGTGTTACCTTTTATAACAATATCCATGTAATAACTGAGTCACAAGTTCTGGTAATCTTTGTGAATATCATAGTAATAAGTTTGAATTTCTTATTCTTCTGTCTCTTATTACATAATAACTCAAAAACCAGAACAATGGTGTCAGTCAACTTCACTGAGGTGACACAGTTTCAAACGGAGTATCCGTTTTTATAGGTATTAGTAATAACTAGTAGTAAGTAAAGAAAAAATTCTAGTTTAGACGATGTTATCATTACCCCTTGTAGGTAGCTTTCTTACAGAAATTTGATGTTTCATTGAAACGGTTAAGTAAAGGGTAAAACATGAATTACCAGCCAATAACAGATAAACAATAAATATTAGTGTTTGATCCTCACCGACTTTAGAACTTGGTTATAAATAAAACCCTTCTATATCTATTGAAACACTGCATTAAAAAAACACCAAAACAACTTCAAAAGTTAAGTGTAAGTAATAATAATAATGAAACAGTTTAATTTAACCTAATTTTGTCTGTTAACGTTCTACTACAGTGTGCCTGTGATATTATGTAGGAATGATACAAACACCATCCTTACTATATTGTTTACATTGTTTCTGAAGGTTTGATATTAGCCATCCCAACACGTACTTCTTGTTCTTAAAAAAGGTTTTTCGTTAACTGTCCTATTATAGTTTCAGTTATTAGTAATTGTAACGAAACAAAAACCATGAACCAAAGATTTCTACAAGCGCTCAGAAAGTGTTTATAAATAAACACATTACCTTCATTGTATCTACTGACGGACGTGTTTAAAACCGTTCACCGAGTAAACTAAGAGTTTTGTTGTTGTTTATTTGTTTTGGAATTTCGCACAAAGCTACTCGAGGGCTATCTGTGCTAGCCGTCCCTAATTTAGCAGTGTAAGACTAGAGGGAAAGCAGCTAGTCATCACCACCCACCGCCAACTCTTGGGCTACTCTTCTAGAAACGAATAGTGGGATTGACCGTCACATTATAACGCCCCCACGGCTGAAAGGGCGAGCATGTTTGGCGCGACAGGGATGCGAACTCGCGACCCTCAGATTACAAGTCGCACGCTTTAACACGTTTGGCCATGCCGGGCCTATACTAAGAGAAACAACTGAGTTACACATAAGTATACTATAGCATTCCGTTTTGTAAGTTATGGTCGCACTTCGACAAAATAGTCAATGCATTATTACTCTCAAGACTGTCGCTAGTACACCGGTAAGTCTACAGATTTACAACGCTAAAATCAGGGGTTCGATTCCCCTCGGTTGGCTCAGTAGATAGCCCGATGTGGCTTTGCTATAAAAAAAAACAAACAAACACGTATTACTCTCAAAATCTCTGAATATTCTGGTATGATGACCGGGACAACAGAATAGAAATATAGAAGGAATGTTCTCAAAACTAACTTTAAAATTCTGATATCAAACGATATCCTACATTCAACTGCACGTTACACCCTTGAAGGACTTTTTAAAAGCAATCAATTGGGTCATTATGATATTTACGTCGATGTTATATACTATAATATATGAAGAAGACATTAAGAAAATCCTTGGTGCACTTATTGGTCATGGAGATGTTGTCCTTCAATGATGTCCAGATGGTCATCACTTTTTTTCTCAGAGCAATATTGATGACCAAAAGCACAAGATAAGGTCAGTGTAGGTCAGAAAAATGTAAGTGTCAAGGCTTTACAATGTTTTAATTTCTAACCGAGTATATTTATGTTAATATGAGCAGAAACTCCATTTCGTAACACAAGAGAAAGTTTGCGGACTTGCAACGGTAAAATCCGGGTTTCGATACCTTTGGAGGACTCAGCACAGGTACCCCGCTGTGTGATTTTGTGCTTAACTACAAAGAAACAAATGAAGCAAAAATAAATAAAAGATTTTGTTTAGTACTGAAATATAGGTGGAGCTTTATTCGCTATCGGATTCCAGAATAGAAATAAACTTTATGGATAAAACGAATTCAGACCTCTATAGTGATATATTTATCTGTTTGAAACAATGAAACATTTGATCGAATTTTCTGGTCTTGTTGGAATGGTTCATCAGTGTTAAGTTAGGTGTGTTTTTAACTAAATGATTATCTCTGAAATTCCAGAGTCTCCCCATAACTCTCGTGAAACTGTCAAGTAGAACGTCCTTGTATATCTTGTCCACATGTTGACATTTAAGCCCTGGTGTTGATAAATGTTATTAGTAACACAAATGGTGTTAAATGCAAACTTCCTAGTTTGTTTGCTGGATTACTGGTCACAGTTTCATTAGGTGTTAATTATCCCTCTTTTCTTTCTCTACACTGTTATCCTGACAGTGATGTTTGTCACTCCTTTTCTCAGTTAACAAACACTTCAGTTACACAGTTCTATGCCTCCGTAACTGGTGGAGGTTTGTACACTTGCGAATATTGCATCTTTAACTGCGTGACATCTGTTCAGATGAATATGTCTTTGAGACTAACCAACTGCGATCACAGTACGCTTTGATTTCTCTTTGAAACAGTAAACTGACCATCACGGTTTGGACGACTGGTCAGCCCATCGAGCTGAATATTTAAAATTTATCAGCCACACTGATATAAAAAATAAACCAATAAATTGTATATCACCTCATAAAGAGGTTTGTTATTTTTATTAGCGCAAAGTTACAGTGGACTATCTACACTATCCACAAGAAATCGAACCCCGGATTTTAGCTTGTGAGTTCGTAAGCTTACCACTGACCCACCAAGGAATCTCATTTTAAAAATAATCAAATGTTCACATTATATCGATTAATAAGATCCGAACGTTTAATCCATTTATTTGTCTGTACCATCTGAATGTCAGTTATGTCAGATAAATCAATCTCCCAGTTTATAGGAATGTCAGTTATGTTAGGTAAAGTCTCCCTAGTTGATATGAATGTCAGTTATGTCAGATAAATCAATCTCCCCAGTTTATAGGAATGTCAGTTATGTTAGGTAAAGTCTCCCTAGTTGATATGAATGTCAGTTATGCCAGATAAATCAATCTCCCCAGTTTATAGGAATGTCAGTTATGTTAGGTAAAGTCTCCCTGTTGATATGAATGTCAGTTATGTCAGATAAATCAATCTCCCAGTTTATGGGAATGTTAGTTATGTTACATAAAGTCTCCCTAGTTGATGTAAAGTCAGTTATGTCAGATAAATCAATCTCTCTAGTTTATACGAATGTCAATTATGTTAGATAAAGTATCCCTAGTTGATGTGAATGTCAGTTGTGTCAGACAAATAAATATCCATATTTGATACGACGTTTTAATAGCTAAGGGTTTTCTATATAGTTTTGTATTTTCTTTTACATGCATTATGTCCATTTCTTAACCTACTAATGCACGTTTAACACAAGTATGTACAAATAATAATTTTTAAAAAACTAATATTTTTATTCCCGTACAAGTATAATTGACAGTGCTGTAACCTGTCAACGGTGGAACTTATTTTCGATCTAAACGTTGATACATGTACGGTATTCTTGAGTTAAGAAAGAAAAATTGTAAAATATAAAGCAAGTTTAACAAGTTTTCAAAAGTCGGGCAAAAGGTAGATATTTCTCCTCGCAAACTGTTAAATATGGTTTACTACAAGAGGTCGAATTACTAACAAAAACACATTTTGATACGATACGTTAACCAATAATTAATTGCTTGATTTCTTAACGAAGTGTAAAAATAACTTAACTTAGTTGAGAAATATAAAAACCTTTCATTTTAAACGTAACTATTTAACTTAACATATCCTACACCTTACTTCCAGGTAAGACTCGTAAGCAGTCCCTTTCCATACGAGAGGAACTACTGTCGACTTCAGTGCCAAGTCTTTCAGAGAATCGATTCTGTCAAAGTCTGCCTTCACCATCATGCTGGCCTTCATATGTCCGCTGAACGCGTTCATTAAAACAATAATTCCTAACCACCATACTGCCACCAGAAGGCGTCCTGAGATAGTGTTTGGAAGCTTGGGTGAAGCTAAAAACCCATCAAAAAAGAAATGTTTGATATGTATAATAAAAATTATAAAACAGACGTGTTTATTAATTAAAATAATATCAACTGGATGATCTATAGAGAAGAAATCAGGTGGCGCATTTCATATATAGTGTTAGGTTTTTGTTTTGTTTTTTTCAGAGGATGAAACCTACAACATACATCATTTAATAAATTGGTGTCTTTACTACAATACTATTAACTCATTGAAAAGTTATGTCTTCAAACTAAAATCGCTCACTTACACGAAACCTGGTTTTTGTTCTGTTGTTCCAAATGATAAACCATAAAACATTATACTTGAAGCGTAATAACAATACACATTCTAACACTAAAATAGAAAAATAAAATTTGAAGCAAACAAAAGCTGATTAAGTTTACAGTTACATCATTTTAATAACTTCTGATGTTAAATCTCTTGGTCATAAGGATTAAGATACAATACAGTTGAAGGCCACATAATATCACTTAACAAATTATGAACAGCAGATTAACCAAAACTAGATGTTATGAAGTGGATAACACTAAAAAACCCAAAGTGTCTTTAGCTTTCAATGCAGACCTATCACAATAACACTACTAACAATGTTAGAAATACGTTTATCACTGACTCTGAATTGGTACAATCAAGAAGAATGTCTTAAATATCACAATAACACTAATAACAATGTTAGAAATACGTTTATCACTGACTCTGAACTGGTACAATCAAGAAGAATGTCTTAAGTATCACAATAACACTACTAATAATGTTAGAAATACGTTTATCACTGACTCTGAACTGGTACAATCAAGAAGAATGTCTTAAATATCACAATAACACTAATAACAATGTTAGAAATACGTTTATCACTGACTCTGAACTGGTACAATCAAGAAGAATGTCTTAAGTATCACAATAACACTACTAACAATGTTAGAAATACGTTTATCACTGACTCTGAACTGGTACAATCAAGAGGAATGTCTTAAATATCACAATAAGATTATACTAACAATGTAAGAAATACGTTTATCACTGACTCTGAACTGGTACAATCAAGAGGAATGTCTTAAATATCACAATAAGATTATACTAACAATGTAAGAAATACGTTTATCACTGACTCTGAACTGGTACAATCAAGAGGAATGTCTTAAATATCACAATAAGATTATACTAAGAGTGTTAGCACGTGGTTATTAATTGACCGGTTATTACTACTAGTCGGTCGGATGTGTTGAAACATCACAAACTGACAATTTTAAGAACTTATAGGTGAAATATAGGAAAATGTACAAATCATATTTGAACCATATTATATCTGACTTAATTTGTGTTTGTTCGGTTAAAATTTCCTAGATGTATTTGTTACAACTGATTTTTGTACCGTAAAATATTTAGACATAAATCACGCTATAGATAAGGTTGAATACGGAATATTTTAAAATTTAAAACAGAAAACCACTTGGCATTTAGTGCTGGTATGAAGTCGCAGTGGAACAATTGTAACATAACCACATTTTCATAATGGTTGGTATTAAGAAGGTAGTGTGGTGCGACCGGAAATTGATCGCTTTTAGGAAGGTGTAGCTAACAGCCGTTTTCAATACAAAATATTTAGCCCTCCAGGAGCACGACGGACTGACACAGCTGGAAACAAGGTGGACAGAGCACAGCAAATCGATTGTGTCGCTTTGTGGTTAATTCTAAACAAACCAACAAAATATTTGTATACTTAGATTATACAAATGTATTGAGATCGAGCATTTATAATTTCTAAGACAAAAAAAAAAGATATCATTTGTACTTAATAAAGTTGAAAAACAAGAAATATGGATCAACTTGGGGAAAACGGGACCACCCAGAAAGAGACCTGTCAAGTTGTACTCCGGTAGTTCTAAACAAATTGCGGTGTCTTGTAAAAGGCGAGAAACCACGAATAAAATGTCAATGGAAAAGGCTATCCATGTGTTTTAAAAGACAAAGTGACACGTACATAAGTTGCTTCTTCGACTCAACCGTTCAATACTTGGAGAATGAAACACATATTCACGTTATTTCATGTGAAGTCGCCAGATGTGGAACAGGCACTGTAAAATTGTCATCATCATACACTAGATGGTTATTGAGAATCAAGCAGAGAACAGTGGTGTATTTTTTACATGATGGCCTTAAGACGGATTTGGAATGAAAACTACGCCATAGAGTTGTTGTCAATGTGTACGGCTGTAAGATAGATAATGACTGTACGTGGCAACATGGTAACATCTGTAGCAACCTAAATATAAATGTGTAAAGAGAGATATTAATGAATCACTTTCTAACTTTGATAGAAGCTGACGGTTTCACATGAGGCTTGTTGAAAATATCAAAACATTTATCTGCCAAAACAAACTCTTACCAAATTTTTGTATAATTCTGAACAAAGAAGTAAAAAATCAATAAGGCCAAAAGACGTACAAATATTTTCACTTCATAAGATTTATTAAACCAATAGATATTTTTCGTTTAATTCAGGGTCTTATGGTGATAAAGAAAAGGAGTGATTTGTTTCATTAATAAGACATGATTATTTGTATAAGTTATTAAAGTATAATTTTCAAATACCTTAGAATATTTGGTAGCGGGAGGTAACTGTAAATATTACAAAATTCATGCCATATAAAATACACTATGTAACAAAATTTTACTTTTTCTTGTTCCTGGACAGAAAGTGTTATTTCCCAGTTGTTTGGCCTAAAGTAAATGGAAAAGACATGTTTTTCTCTTCAAACTTTGCTTTTGTGACCTGAGTAATGAAATTTTCAAATTTATCCATTTTCCAGAACATTCCATGTAGATTCAGTGCTGAGTAGCTAATAGAGAATTTTCTCGAACTTACAAGAGTTTTCATGAACCTTTTAGAATTTTCTAGATCTTTCCATAGTAATATATATATACAGGGGCTCAAAACTTCAGTTTATTTCCAGCTTCCTAAGTGAACACATAGACCTATCCAAGGAGGCTTTACCAAGTTTCTCTGTTGTCAAAGAGGAATACAACAGCGTCAAGACCTTGCTAGAAGCCTAGAAGTATGATGAATATGGCTGGGATGTTATTGGAGACTTCATAATAGTGGCATTCCTAATGGGTCTCCAAGAAAGCTTTACCACGTTTCCCTGTTATCTTTGCCTTTGGGACACCACAGCACACTACAACAGGAAGCACTGACCACAACGGACTGAGTTCTCTGTGGGGACGCACAATGTCAATTGTGAGCCACTAGTGGACCTCCAGAAGGTGTTGTTCCCACCATTGCACATAAAATTGGGTCTTATGAAACAATTTGTCACAACTCTTGATAAGGAGTCTGCAGCCTTCAAGTACCTTCGAGACTTCTTCCCTAAGCTGTCTGATGCAAAGGTCAAAGCTGGTGTCTTAGTTGGACCACAAATAAAGAAGATCCTGGAGTACACAGAATTTCCCAAGAAGCTCAGTAGAAAGGAAAAAATTTGGAGCAGCTTTGTCCAGTGGTTCGGGGATTCTTGGGCAATCACAAAGCCGAAAATTATGTGGAAGTGGTTGAGGCTCTGGTGAAGAACTACGGCAAAATGGGCTGCAGGAGGTCCCTGAAAGTCCATGTCCTTGACGCTCATCTTGATAAGTTCAAGGAGAAAATGGGAGCATACTCAGAGGAGCAAGGCGAGCACTTCCATCAAGATGTACTGGACTTTGAACGTCACTACCAAGAAGCGTATAACGAAAACATGATGGATGACTATGTTTGGGAGCTAATACGTAAAAGTGATTTATATTACAGTCGCAAATCTTGAAAAAACTACTCACTTCTAAACATTTTTATTCATTTCTGTATAACCTTAGTATAAATACATGTAAATCTTGATTCATATGTTGTTTTATTCAGACCTTATGTAAATGAAAATGTGCAAATTTGTCCGTTTTTACGTAGAAAATAGGTTAATTTGTAAATTGCATTATCCAGGTCACAAAAGCAAAGTTTGAAAGGAATAATGGTCATTTTCTGTACTTTTACAACATAAGCAATTAAGAAATAACACATACTATCCAGAAACAATATTTGTGTTACATAGTGTTATTGATATGATATAAGGTAAATACAACGGGTACTTGCAGTATGCATGGTTGCTAAGGGAAAATATAAATATAATGGGATTGTGTTATTGACAACAGCTGAAGAAGAATTTAAACCTTAGGATGTGTGAGATAAAATGTTTAGTAAATAAATATTCAATTAATCACAAGTCACTAGCCATCTTAACGTTGAAAAATAATTTAGTTTTCTAGTAAGAACAAAATACTTAACAAACCTTCGCAAAATATGGAACTGTAAAACAACCAGATATATTCTCCAATCTGTTTCCTTATCATCGGCTTCGACCTGTACTTTGGGTCGGTAATGGTGTTGACGAAGAAAGACAAAGAAACCATCACCAGCATGGCTATTATCAAGATAAACCACACCTACAGACAAAAAAATACACATCAATGATCAAACTATTAAAGTGAAATTCGACAAACGGAAGTTTGTCGGTAGGTTATCATAGGCTCAAAAATTAATTTTCAGCAAGTTAAAAGTGCTGCCATCTCTCGGTAAACATATGGTTCAAATCTACAGATTAAACATCTTCAACAGACCTGACATCTAGACATTGTACCCTCTGATATCATCATCACGATCACACTTAATTAACATATCAATGATGAACTTTAACAGATGTATGATCTAGATGTTTTACCAAACGGTATTTCAGAGAAGATCACTGTTGAACACATGTAGGAAGTATAATTCATGTAAAAAAACTAACATCTGACTGTTTTACCATTCTATGACATATTATCTTGACCATTCGCTGTTCAACAAGCTTATAAGGTGACGGAAGGGTCTAGATATTACTTCAGTTTTTTTTCATTGACCCTTTTGCAGTTAGCCTAAACCTCAGAGGCCCCACATGGCCAGGTGATTATGGGGCTCTACTCGTAATCAGAGGATTGCGGATTCGAATCTCCGTCCCATCACACATGCTCTTTCAGCCATTGGGTCGTTATTATGTTATGGTCAATCCTACTATTCGTTGGTAAAAGAGCAGCCCAAGAGTTGGCGGTGGGTGGTGATGACTAGCTGCCTTCCCTCTAGTCTTACACTGCTACATCAGAGACGGATTGCCCTCCCATAGCTTTTATGGAAAATTCCAAAACAAAACAAAAAACTAACTCTCAGACTAATTCCAGTATCATTAAATGCGAGACAGAAGGGGAGTTTGTTTGTTTGTTTATTTTGAATTTCGTGCAGAGCTACTCGAGGGCTATCTGCGCTAGCCGTCCCTAATTTAGCAGTGTAAGACTAGAGAGAAGGCAACTAGTCATCACCACCCACTGCCAACTCTTGGGTTACCGTCACCTTATAATGTCCTTAGGGCTGAAAGAGCGAGTATCTTTGGTGTGATGGGGATTCGAACCCGCAACCCTCGGATCACGAGTCGAGTGCCTTAACCACTTGGTCCTGCCGGGCCTAAAGTTTGTTAAATCTACTTACTAAAATGTTGTTTTCTTGCTATTAATTTAGCACGCAACAATTTTTTTTTGTGATCATGTTTTACCAAACACTAAAGTTATTGAAGAAAATGTTTAGTCGTTTTCGTGTTTTTTAAATCATTGCGAAAGAAGCGCTTCACTTTATAGCTAGTGGAAGATCTTTTATTGGTTTATGTATAAATAAAATTACACTTGTCGTGATATATTTTCTTTAATGTTACTTTACGACTTTTAAATTTCAAGACTTATCTGATTTTAGTTCACTGTTCTCAGAAGTGACTTGGCCATGCCAGGTCCCTATCCCGCAAAGCTACACTAATTTAGCAGTATAAGACTAGAGGGAGGGCAACTAATCATCACCACCCACCGCCAACTCTTGGCTCTTCTTTTAGCAACGTTACATTATAACGCCCACAAGGAAAGCACAAATTTGGTGTGACGGGGATTCGAACCTGCGACCTCCAGATTACGAGTCGAGCGCCCCTAACCTAAACTGTAAATTACATTCAGCTATAGAAGTCGTTTTGAGGAAGAGTTGTTAGTTTGTAATTAAGCACAAAGGTACACAATGGGCTATCGGTGCTCTGCCTACCACGGGTATCGAAACCCGATTTCTAGCGATATGGCCAATGGGGGACTTCAAAAGAGAGTTTGTTTATACGATTCTGAGCAGAACCACGAAAGTCATCGCTACATTTGAAATTATAGACTGGAGGGAAGGTAGCAGCTAGTCATCACCACCCACTTCCAACTCTTAGGATGCTCTCATTAGATTAAACAGTATAATTTGAACGTACCCACAATCCATAGTGTTTTCACGGTAACAGGACACGAAATCTGAACGTTAGATCCATAGTTCGATGCATTATACACCATTCGAATGTATAAATATTATTGCGAGGAGCAACGGTTTGTTTTTTTAATTTCGCGCAAAGGTATACGAGGGTTATCTGCGCTAGTAATAACGGTTTACGTAAAAATTTACCAATATCTTATATATCTATTTTCTTGTATCAAAACATAAACAACCGTATTTCATTAGATTAAAAAATAGATTAATTAACATTTATGTAAAAGATGGTTCCCTTGTGGTCCTTGTCGTTTTGTAACGTGTTACAAGAAAACACTTCCACTCAGCTCCAATAACTAAGTAAATATATGGATTATGTACATTGTCGGCTGGCAACAGCAGTGGCACTAAAGATTAGACTGACTAGGTAGAAACTATGTGTAATTAGAAAAACCGACAGCCAACACCGAAGTATTATTGATTCTTTTTACTAAGTTGCTCTCCATTGTAGGAAATGAGTGAGTAACTTATGACTAAACAATCTCTTAATGAAATTTATAACGCAATGAAAATTGTAAGTCTAAAGACGACGTCGAAAAATTAGTTTTTCCAAAACCTTTTATTTACACGTAATCTGATTGGAGGGTTATTTCTGCATTATTCTTTACATGTAATCTGATTGGAGGGTTATTTCTGCATTATACTTTACACATAATTTGATTGGAGGGTTATTTAGGGCCTGGCATGGCCTAGCGCGTTAAGGCGTGCGCTTCGTAATCTGAGGGTCACGGGTTCGCTCCCGAGTCGCGCCAAACATGCTCGCCCTCCCAGCCGTGGGGGCGTTATAACATGACGGTCAATCCCACTATTCGTTGGTAAAAGAGTAGCCCAGGCGTTGGTGGTGGGTGGTGATGACTAGCTGCCTTCCCTCTAGTCTTACACTGCTAAATTAGGGACGGCTAGCACAGATAGCCCTCGAGTTGCTTTGTGCGAAATTCCAAAAAACAAACAAACAATGGAGGGTTATTTCTGCATTATACTTTACATGTAATCTGATTGGAGGGTTATTTCTGCATTATACTTTACACATAATTTGATTGGAGGGTTATTTCTGTATTATACTTTACAAATAATCTGATTGGAGGGTTATTTCTACATTATACTTTACACGTAATCTGATTGGAGGGTTATTTCTACATTATACTTTACAAGTAATCTGATTGGAGGGTTATTTCTACATTATACTTTACACATAATCTGATTGGAGGGCTATTTCTGCATATAGTTTGTTGCAGCTGAGACATTTTACTTTTTGTTTGTCGAACTTGTTATATTTCGTTGTGGTTTTCGTAAAAAAAACATTTCTTTATCGAATCTAAAATTCAAAAAATGCTAAAGTGGAACAGACAATAATGCATCATTTAAAAACAACATAAATAAAAACCTGCTTCTTGTGTTTTATTTATTAAAGGTTCGTATTCCTTTATTAAAATGGCTTTTTTATTTCACATTTATTAATATTACATAGTCGACAAATAATATTAACAGTTGTATTTTCATTACAATGATCTGTACAACGTTTAGTAGACATGTGAAGTAACATGTTCACGTTCTGCTATTATAACACTTACATTTCTACCTGCCACCCCTTATATAGAACTTTTTACAGTCCATACATTCTACACTGTAATTTTTTTTTAATTGTTATATTAATCTTATTTTCCTGGGTAAAAATATAAATACGTCATATGGCTGACGTTACCAATTGGTTGTATACCTGACAATGCCACATTAACCACAGCAAAGCGTTGATTATAAAATGGTGTATTTTTTATCCCACTTTAGCTGCTTTTGAATTTTAAAGTTTGTTTACATTTTTATTTGTCAAAAAAGATTTTTGTTTCTTCTTAAGCTACCAGTGCTGTGCTGAATGTGGGTATCAAACCCAAATTTTTAGTGTTATAAGCCCTAAGACTTTCTGCTGAACCACTGGATGGGTGAAGTGATAATATATAAAACTTAAAAGGAAAATCGTATATTAACGTTATTCCCAAAGAAACAACCAAGTTTTGACTGGGTTTTTTCTAAGCACGATAAATATTTTTACTTATCATATTAGAGTATATCAAAAGTTTCGTTACCTGCCAGTCAAAGGTCAGAATGTAGCCAAAAACGTTGGTAGTCTTTCTTTTCATCCTGCCCGCCATGACTGCCAGGTAGCCAGTGGCGAGATTTGAGGTGAACGTAGCTACTTTTGACCGAGCATATGTGGTAGCAAATGGCCCAAGGGCAACGTCTGCTTCCTGAAAACAACGGACCAGTCACGTTGACCTTAATGTGCAAAACTTAATACGTTTATTTTGTTTATTAATACAATTAAAACAAAGCCAAAAGTTATATCGTTCGTACACAATATTCAACAAACACCTTACCTAACCATTAAAGGCCATTCACGGACGCAACAGAAGCAGTGCTGGTTTGTTTTGAATTTCGCCCAAAGCTACACAAGAGCTATCTGCGCTAGCCGTCCTTAATTTAGCAGTGTAAGACTAGAGGGAAGGCAGCTAGTCATCAACACCAGCCGCCAACTCTTGGGCTACTCTTTTACCAAAGAATAGTGGGATTGACCGTCATAATATAACGCCCACGCAGCTGAAAGGGCGAGCATGTTTGGTGCGACAGGGATTCGAACCTGCGACCCTCAGATTACGAGTCGCACACCTTAACCCATCTGGCCATGCCGGGCCTGTAGGCCTAGTTACATTGAATTTCAACCAAATAGCCAACATAAAATAATTGTGTAAACACACAACAAAAACAGGAATAGATACATGTTAAAACATTAATCAACATATTATAAAGAAAGATGGTATTAAGATATATATACAGTAAGTAGTCGGATGTCTTGTTTTTATCTTTAATTGAAAGTTCTTAATATTAAATACGATTAATGCCTACAAATAATTAATTTTATCTTTATTGGCTGTCATGTATATTTTTTATTTATTTATTTTTAATCCATTTTTTACGCCTTTGCTTCCCCATCAGGACAAATCACGCCCCTGCTAACTATTTTTACCCTGAACATAATCTTGGTCGACATACGGATTTCAGTGCCAGGGCGAGACAATGGTTTCATTCACAGCTGTAACCTAATTTGTAACTGTTGACTAGTTATCAACAAACTTGCAGCTTGCAGGGTTGATACTGATTAAAAAAATAAAAGGATTTATTGTTATGTTACAACGCGACCGCTGTTGAAACCGCAAATTGTTTTCAACGACATATCGCAGGCACGGACCTCAGGACCTTCAGATCGATAGCTCAGTACATTAACCTAGGCCCAAGATTCGTTAACTTGAATCCACAACAGTAACCCTTTTTCTCGATATTATCAGATATCCGTACACACATTACTAGCCTACATTGAGATATTTTACTTTCAAATTCAAATTTTTCGTCTTTTATTCTTTTCATTATTCTCATCAAACATTCTTTTCCTTACATCTCGTTATGATAAAAGATGAACTCACGTTGTTGTGGAGCATTCCAATCATTCCACTCCATGTTCCATCTGGATATTCCATTCCCCAGTGTTTGTCTTCAGGCATGTAAATCTCGTATCTCGAGGAAGACACAGAACATCAAAAATTAAAACATGGTTTTAAAAGATATTAAATACATATATAAACAGGGCGACAGTAAGTATACGGTTGGTCCTAAACAAAATATTGTGAAGACATTTTGAACCAATTTAATTTTTGATTATATCTAAATCAAACAACTACACAGTCAGTTGTATTCCGCCCCCTATGGGTGTAACACAAATCTAAGATCTATTGAACAACCATTTCAGGTGAGTATATACAAAGACTAAAACACAACCAACATACATGTATCATAATGTATGTACACACACCTAAACACAACCACTATACATGTATTATAATATATGTACACAGACCTAAACACAACCACCATACATATGTATTATAATGTATGTACACAGACCTAAACACAACCACCATACATGTATTATAATGTATGTACACAGACCTAAACCCAACCACTATACATATCTATTATAATGTATATACACAGATCTAAACACAACCACCATACATATGTATTATAATGTATGTAGACAGACCTAAACACAACCACCATACATATCTATTATAATGTATGTACAAAGACCTAAACACAACCACCATACATATGTATTATAATGTATGTACACAGACCTAAACACAACCACCATACATATGTATTATAATGTATATACACAGACCTAAACACAACCACCATACATATGTATTATAATGTCTATACCCAGACCTAAACAGAGCCACCATACATATGTATTATAATGTATATACACAGACCTAAACACAACCACCATACATATGTATTATAATGTATGTAGACAGACCTAAACACAACCACCATACATATGTATTATAATGTATGTACAAAGACCTAAACACAACCACCATACATATGTATTATAATGTATGTACACAGACCTAAACACAACCACCATACATATGTATTATAATGTATATACACAGACCTAAACACAACCACCATACATATGTATTATAATGTCTATACCCAGACCTAAACAGAGCCACCATAAATATGTATTATGATGTATGTACACAGACCTAAACACAACCACCATACATATGTATTATAATGTATGTACACAGACCTAAACACAACCACCATAAATATGTATTATAATGTATATACACAGACCTAAACACAACCACCATACATATGTATTATAATGTATGTACAGAGACATAAACACAACCAACATACATGAGTATAAATAAATATACAATAAACAATATAAAAGCCTTAATTAATACAATAATACTTATGTATCTAAATTATGAGACAACAGTTATGTGATGTGTGTCTAAAGACGTTAATACAGATATAATACTTGTATATATAAGTATTATAACACAACTACAGAATGATGTTTGTCTAAAGACATAAATACAAATATAATACTTGTATATATAAGTATCATAACACACTTACAGTATGATGTGTGACTAAAGACGTTAATACAGATATAATACTTGTATATATAAGTATCATAACACACCTACAGTATGATGTGTGACTAAAGACATTAATACAGATATAATACTTGTATATATAAGTATGATAACACACCTACAGTATGATGTGTGACGAAAGACGTTAATACAGATATAATACTTGTATATATAAGTATCATAACACACCTACAGTATGATGTGTGACTAAAGACGTTAATACAGATATAATACTTGTACATATAAGTATAATAACACACCTACAGTATGATGTGTGACTAAAGACGTTAATACAGATATAATACTTGTATATATAAGTATCATAACACACCTACAGTATGATGTGTGACTAAAGACATTAATACAGATATAATACTTGTATATATAAGTATAATAACAACCCTACAGTATGATGTGTGACTAAAGACATTAATACAGATATAATACTTGTATATATAAGTATCATAACACACCTACAGTATGATGTGTGACTAAAGACATTAATACAGATATAATACTTGTATATATAAGTATCATAACACACCTACAGTATGATGTGTGACTAAAGACGTTAATACAGATATAATACTTGTATATATAAGTATCATAACACACCTACAGTATGATGTGTGACTAAAGACGTTAATACAGATATAATACTTGTATATATAAGTATCATAACACACCTACAGTATGATGTGTGACTAAAGACGTTAATACAGATATAATACTTGTATATATAAGTATAATAACACACCTACAGTATGATGTGTGACTAAAGACATTAATACAGATATAATACTTGTATATATAAGTATAATAACACACCTACAGTATGATGTGTGACTAAAGACGTTAATACAGATATAATACTTGTATATATAAGTATCATAACACACCTACAGTATGATGTGTGACTAAAGACGTTAATACAGATATAATACTTGTATATATAAGTATCATAACACACCTACAGTATGATGTGTGACTAAAGACATTAATACAGATATAATACTTGTATATATAAGTATCATAACACACCTACAGTATGATGTGTGACTAAAGACGTTAATACAGATATAATACTTGTATATATAAGTATAATAACACACCTACAGTATGATGTGTGTCTAAAGACATTAATACAGATATAATACTTGTATATATAAGTATAATAACACACCTACAGTATGATGTGTGACTAAAGACATTAATACAGATATAATACTTGTATATATAAGTATAATAACACACCTACAGTATGATGTGTGACTAAAGACGTTAATACAGATATAATACTTGTATATATAAGTATGATAACACACCTACAGTATGATGTGTGTCTAAAGACATTAATACAGATATAATACTTGTATATATAAGTATGATAACACACCTACAGTATGATGTGTGACTAAAGACATTAATACAGATATAATACTTGTATATATAAGTATAATAACACACCTACAGTATGATGTGTGACTAAAGACGTTAATACAGATATAATACTTGTATATATAAGTATCATAACACACCTACAGTATGATGTGTGACTAAAGACGTTAATACAGATATAATACTTGTATATATAAGTATAATAACACACCTACAGTATGATGTAGGACTAAAGACGTTAATACAGATATAATACTTGTATATATAAGTATCATAACACACCTACAGTATGATGTGTGACTAAAGACATTAATACAGATATAATACTTGTATATATAAGTATAATAACACACCTACAGTATGATGTGTGACTAAAGACGTTAATACAGATATAATACTTGTATATATAAGTATCATAACACACCTACAGTATGATGTGTGACTAAAGACATTAATACAGATATAATACTTGTATATATAAGTATCATAACACACCTACAGTATGATGTGTGACTAAAGACGTTAATACAGATATAATACTTGTATATATAAGTATCATAACACACCTACAGTATGATGTGTGACTAAAGACGTTAATACAGATATAATACTTGTATATATAAGTATAATAACACACCTACAGTATGATGTGTGACTAAAGACATTAATACAGATATAATACTTGTATATATAAGTATGATAACACACCTACAGTATGATGTGTGTCTAAAGACATTAATACAGATATAATACTTGTATATATAAGTATAATAACACACCTACAGTATGATGTGTGACTAAAGACATTAATACAGATATAATACTTGTATATATAAGTATAATAACACACCTACAGTATGATGTGTGACTAAAGACGTTAATACAGATATAATACTTGTATATATAAGTATCATAACACACCTACAGTATGATGTGTGACTAAAGACATTAATACAGATATAATACTTGTATATATAAGTATCATAACACACCTACAGTATGATGTGTGACTAAAGACGTTAATACAGATATAATACTTGTATATATAAGTATAATAACACACCTACAGTATGATGTGTGACTAAAGACGTTAATACAGATATAATACTTGTATATATAAGTATAATAACACACCTACAGTATGATGTGTGACTAAAGACGTTAATACAGATATAATACTTGTATATATAAGTATCATAACACACCTACAGTATGATGTGTGACTAAAGACATTAATACAGATATAATACTTGTATATATAAGTATCATAACACACCTACAGTATGATGTGTGACTAAAGACGTTAATACAGATATAATACTTGTATATATAAGTATCATAACACACCTACAGTATGATGTGTGACTAAAGACATTAATACAGATATAATACTTGTATATATAAGTATAATAACACACCTACAGTATGATGTGTGACTAAAGACGTTAATACAGATATAATACTTGTATATATAAGTATAATAACACACCTACAGTATGATGTGTGACTAAAGACGTTAATACAGATATAATACTTGTATATATAAGTATCATAACACACCTACAGTATGATGTGTGACTAAAGACATTAATACAGATATAATACTTGTATATATAAGTATCATAACACACCTACAGTATGATGTGTGACTAAAGACATTAATACAGATATAATACTTGTATATATAAGTATAATAACACACCTACAGTATGATGTGTGACTAAAGACATTAATACAGATATAATACTTGTATATATAAGTATAATAACACACCTACAGTATGATGTGTGACTAAAGACGTTAATACAGATATAATACTTGTATATATAAGTATCATAACACACCTACAGTATGATGTGTGACTAAAGACGTTAATACAGATATAATACTTGTATATATAAGTATCATAACACACCTACAGTATGATGTGTGACTAAAGACGTTAATACAGATATAATACTTGTATATATAAGTATCATAACACACCTACAGTATGATGTGTGACTAAAGACGTTAATACAGATATAATACTTGTATATATAAGTATAATAACACACCTACAGTATGATGTGTGACTAAAGACGTTAATACAGATATAATACTTGTATATATAAGTATCATAACACACCTACAGTATGATGTGTGACTAAAGACGTTAATACAGATATAATACTTGTATATATAAGTATCATAACACACCTACAGTATGATGTGTGACTAAAGACGTTAATACAGATATAATACTTGTATATATAAGTATCATAACACACCTACAGTATGATGTGTGACTAAAGACATTAATACAGATATAATACTTGTATATATAAGTATCATAACACACCTACAGTATGATGTGTGACTAAAGACATTAATACAGATATAATACTTGTATATATAAGTATCATAACACACCTACAGTATGATGTGTGACTAAAGACATTAATACAGATATAATACTTGTATATATAAGTATAATAACACACCTACAGTATGATGTGTGACTAAAGACGTTAATACAGATATAATACTTGTATATATAAGTATCATAACACACCTACAGTATGATGTGTGACTAAAGACATTAATACAGATATAATACTTGTATATATAAGTATCATAACACACCTACAGTATGATGTGTGACTAAAGACGTTAATACAGATATAATACTTGTATATATAAGTATCATAACACACCTACAGTATGATGTGTGACTAAAGACGTTAATACAGATATAATACTTGTATATATAAGTATAATAACACACCTACAGTATGATGTGTGACTAAAGACGTTAATACAGATATAATACTTGTATATATAAGTATCATAACACACCTACAGTATGATGTGTGACTAAAGACGTTAATACAGATATAATACTTGTATATATAAGTATCATAACACACCTACAGTATGATGTGTGACTAAAGACGTTAATACAGATATAATACTTGTATATATAAGTATCATAACACACCTACAGTATGATGTGTGACTAAAGACATTAATACAGATATAATACTTGTATATATAAGTATCATAACACACCTACAGTATGATGTGTGACTAAAGACGTTAATACAGATATAATACTTGTATATATAAGTATCATAACACACCTACAGTATGATGTGTGACTAAAGACGTTAATACAGATATAATACTTGTATATATAAGTATCATAACACACCTACAGTATGATGTGTGACTAAAGACGTTAATACAGATATAATACTTGTATATATAAGTATCATAACACACCTACAGTATGATGTGTGACTAAAGACATTAATACAGATATAATACTTGTATATATAAGTATCATAACACACCTACAGTATGATGTGTGACTAAAGACGTTAATACAGATATAATACTTGTATATATAAGTATAATAACACACCTACAGTATGATGTGTGACTAAAGACGTTAATACAGATATAATACTTGTATATATAAGTATCATAACACACCTACAGTATGATGTGTGACTAAAGACGTTAATACAGATATAATACTTGTATATATAAGTATCATAACACACCTACAGTATGATGTGTGACTAAAGACGTTAATACAGATATAATACTTGTATATATAAGTATAATAACACACCTACAGTATGATGTGTGACTAAAGACATTAATACAGATATAATACTTGTATATATAAGTATAATAACACACCTACAGTATGATGTGTGACTAAAGACATTAATACAGATATAATACTTGTATATATAAGTATAATAACACACCTACAGTATGATGTGTGACTAAAGACATTAATACAGATATAATACTTGTATATATAAGTATCATAACACACCTACAGTATGATGTGTGACTAAAGACATTAATACAGATATAATACTTGTATATATAAGTATAATAACACACCTACAGTATGATGTGTGACTAAAGACATTAATACAGATATAATACTTGTATATATAAGTATAATAACACACCTACAGTATGATGTGTGACTAAAGACGTTAATACAGATATAATACTTGTATATATAAGTATCATAACACACCTACAGTATGATGTGTGACTAAAGACATTAATACAGATATAATACTTGTATATATAAGTATCATAACACACCTACAGTATGATGTGTGACTAAAGACGTTAATACAGATATAATACTTGTATATATAAGTATCATAACACACCTACAGTATGATGTGTGACTAAAGACGTTAATACAGATATAATACTTGTATATATAAGTATAATAACACACCTACAGTATGATGTGTGACTAAAGACGTTAATACAGATATAATACTTGTATATATAAGTATCATAACACACCTACAGTATGATGTGTGACTAAAGACATTAATACAGATATAATACTTGTATATATAAGTATCATAACACACCTACAGTATGATGTGTGACTAAAGACGTTAATACAGATATAATACTTGTATATATAAGTATCATAACACACCTACAGTATGATGTGTGACTAAAGACATTAATACAGATATAATACTTGTATATATAAGTATAATAACACACCTACAGTATGATGTGTGACTAAAGACGTTAATACAGATATAATACTTGTATATATAAGTATAATAACACACCTACAGTATGATGTGTGACTAAAGACGTTAATACAGATATAATACTTGTATATATAAGTATAATAACACACCTACAGTATGATGTGTGACTAAAGACGTTAATACAGATATAATACTTGTATATATAAGTATCATAACACACCTACAGTATGATGTGTGACTAAAGACATTAATACAGATATAATACTTGTATATATAAGTATCATAACACACCTACAGTATGATGTGTGACTAAAGACGTTAATACAGATATAATACTTGTATATATAAGTATCATAACACACCTACAGTATGATGTGTGACTAAAGACATTAATACAGATATAATACTTGTATATATAAGTATCATAACACACCTACAGTATGATGTGTGACTAAAGACATTAATACAGATATAATACTTGTATATATAAGTATCATAACACACCTACAGTATGATGTGTGACTAAAGACATTAATACAGATATAATACTTGTATATATAAGTATAATAACACACCTACAGTATGATGTGTGACTAAAGACGTTAATACAGATATAATACTTGTATATATAAGTATCATAACACACCTACAGTATGATGTGTGACTAAAGACGTTAATACAGATATAATACTTGTATATATAAGTATCATAACACACCTACAGTATGATGTGTGACTAAAGACGTTAATACAGATATAATACTTGTATATATAAGTATCATAACACACCTACAGTATGATGTGTGACTAAAGACGTTAATACAGATATAATACTTGTATATATAAGTATCATAACACACCTACAGTATGATGTGTGACTAAAGACATTAATACAGATATAATACTTGTATATATAAGTATCATAACACACCTACAGTATGATGTGTGACTAAAGACGTTAATACAGATATAATACTTGTATATATAAGTATCATAACACACCTACAGTATGATGTGTGACTAAAGACGTTAATACAGATATAATACTTGTATATATAAGTATCATAACACACCTACAGTATGATGTGTGACTAAAGACATTAATACAGATATAATACTTGTATATATAAGTATCATAACACACCTACAGTATGATGTGTGACTAAAGACATTAATACAGATATAATACTTGTATATATAAGTATCATAACACACCTACAGTATGATGTGTGACTAAAGACATTAATACAGATATAATACTTGTATATATAAGTATCATAACACACCTACAGTATGATGTGTGACTAAAGACATTAATACAGATATAATACTTGTATATATAAGTATCATAACACACCTACAGTATGATGTGTGACTAAAGACGTTAATACAGATATAATACTTGTATATATAAGTATAATAACACACCTACAGTATGATGTGTGACTAAAGACGTTAATACAGATATAATACTTGTATATATAAGTATCATAACACACCTACAGTATGATGTGTGACTAAAGACGTTAATACAGATATAATACTTGTATATATAAGTATCATAACACACCTACAGTATGATGTGTGACTAAAGACGTTAATACAGATATAATACTTGTATATATAAGTATCATAACACACCTACAGTATGATGTGTGACTAAAGACGTTAATACAGATATAATACTTGTATATATAAGTATCATAACACACCTACAGTATGATGTGTGACTAAAGACATTAATACAGATATAATACTTGTATATATAAGTATCATAACACACCTACAGTATGATGTGTGACTAAAGACGTTAATACAGATATAATACTTGTATATATAAGTATAATAACACACCTACAGTATGATGTGTGACTAAAGACATTAATACAGATATAATACTTGTATATATAAGTATCATAACACACCTACAGTATGATGTGTGACTAAAGACATTAATACAGATATAATACTTGTATATATAAGTATAATAACACACCTACAGTATGATGTGTGACTAAAGACATTAATACAGATATAATACTTGTATATATAAGTATCATAACACACCTACAGTATGATGTGTGACTAAAGACGTTAATACAGATATAATACTTGTATATATAAGTATCATAACACACCTACAGTATGATGTGTGACTAAAGACGTTAATACAGATATAATACTTGTATATATAAGTATCATAACACACCTACAGTATGATGTGTGACTAAAGACGTTAATACAGATATAATACTTGTATATATAAGTATCATAACACACCTACAGTATGATGTGTGACTAAAGACGTTAATACAGATATAATACTTGTATATATAAGTATCATAACACACCTACAGTATGATGTGTGACTAAAGACATTAATACAGATATAATACTTGTATATATAAGTATCATAACACACCTACAGTATGATGTGTGACTAAAGACGTTAATACAGATATAATACTTGTATATATAAGTATCATAACACACCTACAGTATGATGTGTGACTAAAGACGTTAATACAGATATAATACTTGTATATATAAGTATCATAACACACCTACAGTATGATGTGTGACTAAAGACATTAATACAGATATAATACTTGTATATATAAGTATCATAACACACCTACAGTATGATGTGTGACTAAAGACATTAATACAGATATAATACTTGTATATATAAGTATCATAACACACCTACAGTATGATGTGTGACTAAAGACATTAATACAGATATAATACTTGTATATATAAGTATCATAACACACCTACAGTATGATGTGTGACTAAAGACATTAATACAGATATAATACTTGTATATATAAGTATCATAACACACCTACAGTATGATGTGTGACTAAAGACGTTAATACAGATATAATACTTGTATATATAAGTATAATAACACACCTACAGTATGATGTGTGACTAAAGACGTTAATACAGATATAATACTTGTATATATAAGTATCATAACACACCTACAGTATGATGTGTGACTAAAGACGTTAATACAGATATAATACTTGTATATATAAGTATCATAACACACCTACAGTATGATGTGTGACTAAAGACGTTAATACAGATATAATACTTGTATATATAAGTATCATAACACACCTACAGTATGATGTGTGACTAAAGACATTAATACAGATATAATACTTGTATATATAAGTATCATAACACACCTACAGTATGATGTGTGACTAAAGACGTTAATACAGATATAATACTTGTATATATAAGTATAATAACACACCTACAGTATGATGTGTGACTAAAGACGTTAATACAGATATAATACTTGTATATATAAGTATCATAACACACCTACAGTATGATGTGTGACTAAAGACGTTAATACAGATATAATACTTGTATATATAAGTATCATAACACACCTACAGTATGATGTGTGACTAAAGACATTAATACAGATATAATACTTGTATATATAAGTATCATAACACACCTACAGTATGATGTGTGACTAAAGACGTTAATACAGATATAATACTTGTATATATAAGTATAATAACACACCTACAGTATGATGTGTGACTAAAGACGTTAATACAGATATAATACTTGTATATATAAGTATCATAACACACCTACAGTATGATGTGTGACTAAAGACATTAATACAGATATAATACTTGTATATATAAGTATCATAACACACCTACAGTATGATGTGTGACTAAAGACGTTAATACAGATATAATACTTGTATATATAAGTATAATAACACACCTACAGTATGATGTGTGACTAAAGACATTAATACAGATATAATACTTGTATATATAAGTATAATAACACACCTACAGTATGATGTGTGACTAAAGACATTAATACAGATATAATACTTGTATATATAAGTATCATAACACACCTACAGTATGATGTGTGACTAAAGACATTAATACAGATATAATACTTGTATATATAAGTATCATAACACACCTACAGTATGATGTGTGACTAAAGACATTAATACAGATATAATACTTGTATATATAAGTATCATAACACACCTACAGTATGATGTGTGACTAAAGACGTTAATACAGATATAATACTTGTATATATAAGTATCATAACACACCTACAGTATGATGTGTGACTAAAGACGTTAATACAGATATAATACTTGTATATATAAGTATCATAACACACCTACAGTATGATGTGTGACTAAAGACGTTAATACAGATATAATACTTGTATATATAAGTATCATAACACACCTACAGTATGATGTGTGACTAAAGACGTTAATACAGATATAATACTTGTATATATAAGTATCATAACACACCTACAGTATGATGTGTGACTAAAGACGTTAATACAGATATAATACTTGTATATATAAGTATCATAACACACCTACAGTATGATGTGTGACTAAAGACATTAATACAGATATAATACTTGTATATATAAGTATCATAACACACCTACAGTATGATGTGTGACTAAAGACGTTAATACAGATATAATACTTGTATATATAAGTATCATAACACACCTACAGTATGATGTGTGACTAAAGACGTTAATACAGATATAATACTTGTATATATAAGTATCATAACACACCTACAGTATGATGTGTGACTAAAGACATTAATACAGATATAATACTTGTATATATAAGTATCATAACACACCTACAGTATGATGTGTGACTAAAGACATTAATACAGATATAATACTTGTATATATAAGTATCATAACACACCTACAGTATGATGTGTGACTAAAGACGTTAATACAGATATAATACTTGTATATATAAGTATCATAACACACCTACAGTATGATGTGTGACTAAAGACATTAATACAGATATAATACTTGTATATATAAGTATCATAACACACCTACAGTATGATGTGTGACTAAAGACGTTAATACAGATATAATACTTGTATATATAAGTATCATAACACACCTACAGTATGATGTGTGACTAAAGACATTAATACAGATATAATACTTGTATATATAAGTATCATAACACACCTACAGTATGATGTGTGACTAAAGACGTTAATACAGATATAATACTTGTATATATAAGTATCATAACACACCTACAGTATGATGTGTGACTAAAGACATTAATACAGATATAATACTTGTATATATAAGTATCATAACACACCTACAGTATGATGTGTGACTAAAGACGTTAATACAGATATAATACTTGTATATATAAGTATCATAACACACCTACAGTATGATGTGTGACTAAAGACGTTAATACAGATATAATACTTGTATATATAAGTATCATAACACACCTACAGTATGATGTGTGACTAAAGACGTTAATACAGATATAATACTTGTATATATAAGTATCATAACACACCTACAGTATGATGTGTGACTAAAGACGTTAATACAGATATAATACTTGTATATATAAGTATCATAACACACCTACAGTATGATGTGTGACTAAAGACATTAATACAGATATAATACTTGTATATATAAGTATCATAACACACCTACAGTATGATGTGTGACTAAAGACATTAATACAGATATAATACTTGTATATATAAGTATCATAACACACCTACAGTATGATGTGTGACTAAAGACGTTAATACAGATATAATACTTGTATATATAAGTATCATAACACACCTACAGTATGATGTGTGACTAAAGACATTAATACAGATATAATACTTGTATATATAAGTATCATAACACACCTACAGTATGATGTGTGACTAAAGACGTTAATACAGATATAATACTTGTATATATAAGTATCATAACACACCTACAGTATGATGTGTGACTAAAGACGTTAATACAGATATAATACTTGTATATATAAGTATCATAACACACCTACAGTATGATGTGTGACTAAAGACGTTAATACAGATATAATACTTGTATATATAAGTATCATAACACACCTACAGTATGATGTGTGACTAAAGACGTTAATACAGATATAATACTTGTATATATAAGTATCATAACACACCTACAGTATGATGTGACTAAAGACGTTAATACAGATATAATACGTATCATAACACACCTACAGTATGATGTGTGACTAAAGACGTTAATACAGATATAATACTTGTATATATAAGTATAACACACCTACATAACACACCTACAGTATGATGTGTGACTAAAGACGTTAATACAGATATAATACTTGTATATATAAGTATCATAACACACCTACAGTATGATGTGTGACTAAAGACATTAATACAGATATAATACTTGTATATATAAGTATCATAACACACCTACAGTATGATGTGTGACTAAAGACGTTAATACAGATATAATACTTGTATATATAAGTATCATAACACACCTACAGTATGATGTGTGACTAAAGACGTTAATACAGATATAATACTTGTATATATAAGTATCATAACACACCTACAGTATGATGTGTGACTAAAGACATTAATACAGATATAATACTTGTATATATAAGTATCATAACACACCTACAGTATGATGTGTGACTAAAGACATTAATACAGATATAATACTTGTATATATAAGTATCATAACACACCTACAGTATGATGTGTGACTAAAGACGTTAATACAGATATAATACTTGTATATATAAGTATCATAACACACCTACAGTATGATGTGTGACTAAAGACATTAATACAGATATAATACTTGTATATATAAGTATCATAACACACCTACAGTATGATGTGTGACTAAAGACGTTAATACAGATATAATACTTGTATATATAAGTATCATAACACACCTACAGTATGATGTGTGACTAAAGACGTTAATACAGATATAATACTTGTATATATAAGTATCATAACACACCTACAGTATGATGTGTGACTAAAGACGTTAATACAGATATAATACTTGTATATATAAGTATCATAACACACCTACAGTATGATGTGTGACTAAAGACGTTAATACAGATATAATACTTGTATATATAAGTATCATAACACACCTACAGTATGATGTGTGACTAAAGACGTTAATACAGATATAATACTTGTATATATAAGTATCATAACACACCTACAGTATGATGTGTGACTAAAGACGTTAATACAGATATAATACTTGTATATATAAGTATCATAACACACCTACAGTATGATGTGTGACTAAAGACGTTAATACAGATATAATACTTGTATATATAAGTATCATAACACACCTACAGTATGATGTGTGACTAAAGACGTTAATACAGATATAATACTTGTATATATAAGTATCATAACACACCTACAGTATGATGTGTGACTAAAGACATTAATACAGATATAATACTTGTATATATAAGTATCATAACACACCTACAGTATGATGTGTGACTAAAGACGTTAATACAGATATAATACTTGTATATATAAGTATCATAACACACCTACAGTATGATGTGTGACTAAAGACATTAATACAGATATAATACTTGTATATATAAGTATAATAACACACCTACAGTATGATGTGTGACTAAAGACGTTAATACAGATATAATACTTGTATATATAAGTATCATAACACACCTACAGTATGATGTGTGACTAAAGACGTTAATACAGATATAATACTTGTATATATAAGTATCATAACACACCTACAGTATGATGTGTGACTAAAGACGTTAATACAGATATAATACTTGTATATATAAGTATCATAACACACCTACAGTATGATGTGTGACTAAAGACGTTAATACAGATATAATACTTGTATATATAAGTATCATAACACACCTACAGTATGATGTGTGACTAAAGACGTTAATACAGATATAATACTTGTATATATAAGTATCATAACACACCTACAGTATGATGTGTGACTAAAGACGTTAATACAGATATAATACTTGTATATATAAGTATCATAACACACCTACAGTATGATGTGTGACTAAAGACGTTAATACAGATATAATACTTGTATATATAAGTATCATAACACACCTACAGTATGATGTGTGACTAAAGACGTTAATACAGATATAATACTTGTATATATAAGTATCATAACACACCTACAGTATGATGTGTGACTAAAGACGTTAATACAGATATAATACTTGTATATATAAGTATCATAACACACCTACAGTATGATGTGTGACTAAAGACATTAATACAGATATAATACTTGTATATATAAGTATCATAACACACCTACAGTATGATGTGTGACTAAAGACGTTAATACAGATATAATACTTGTATATATAAGTATAATAACACACCTACAGTATGATGTGTGACTAAAGACATTAATACAGATATAATACTTGTATATATAAGTATCATAACACACCTACAGTATGATGTGTGACTAAAGACGTTAATACAGATATAATACTTGTATATATAAGTATCATAACACACCTACAGTATGATGTGTGACTAAAGACGTTAATACAGATATAATACTTGTATATATAAGTATATAACACACCTACAGTATGATGTGTGACTATAATACAGATATAATACTTGTATATATAAGTATCATAACACACCTACAGTATGATGTGTGACTAAAGACGTTAATACAGATATAATACTTGTATATATAAGTATCATAACACACCTATGATGTGTATGTTAATGTGTATATATAAGACTAAAGACTTGTATATATAAGTATCATAACACACCTTAATACAGATATAATACTTGTATATATAAGTATCATAACACACCTACAGTATGATGTGTGACTAAAGACGTTAATACAGATATAATACTTGTATATATAAGTATCATAACACACCTACAGTATGATGTGTGACTAAAGACGTTAATACAGATATAATACTTGTATATATAAGTATCATAACACACCTACAGTATGATGTGTGACTAAAGACGTTAATACAGATATAATACTTGTATATATAAGTATCATAACACACCTACAGTATGATGTGTGACTAAAGACGTTAATACAGATATAATACTTGTATATATAAGTATCATAACACACCTACAGTATGATGTGTGACTAAAGACGTTAATACAGATATAATACTTGTATATATAAGTATCATAACACACCTACAGTATGATGTGTGACTAAAGACGTTAATACAGATATAATACTTGTATATATAAGTATCATAACACACCTACAGTATGATGTGTGACTAAAGACATTAATACAGATATAATACTTGTATATATAAGTATCATAACACACCTACAGTATGATGTGTGACTAAAGACGTTAATACAGATATAATACTTGTATATATAAGTATCATAACACACCTACAGTATGATGTGTGACTAAAGACGTTAATACAGATATAATACTTGTATATATAAGTATAATAACACACCTACAGTATGATGTGTGACTAAAGACGTTAATACAGATATAATACTTGTATATATAAGTATCATAACACACCTACAGTATGATGTGTGACTAAAGACGTTAATACAGATATAATACTTGTATATATAAGTATCATAACACACCTACAGTATGATGTGTGACTAAAGACGTTAATACAGATATAATACTTGTATATATAAGTATCATAACACACCTACAGTATGATGTGTGACTAAAGACATTAATACAGATATAATACTTGTATATATAAGTATCATAACACACCTACAGTATGATGTGTGACTAAAGACATTAATACAGATATAATACTTGTATATATAAGTATCATAACACACCTACAGTATGATGTGTGACTAAAGACGTTAATACAGATATAATACTTGTATATATAAGTATCATAACACACCTACAGTATGATGTGTGACTAAAGACGTTAATACAGATATAATACTTGTATATATAAGTATCATAACACACCTACAGTATGATGTGTGACTAAAGACGTTAATACAGATATAATACTTGTATATATAAGTATCATAACACACCTACAGTATGATGTGTGACTAAAGACGTTAATACAGATATAATACTTGTATATATAAGTATCATAACACACCTACAGTATGATGTGTGACTAAAGACGTTAATACAGATATAATACTTGTATATATAAGTATCATAACACACCTACAGTATGATGTGTGACTAAAGACGTTAATACAGATATAATACTTGTATATATAAGTATCATAACACACCTACAGTATGATGTGTGACTAAAGACGTTAATACAGATATAATACTTGTATATATAAGTATCATAACACACCTACAGTATGATGTGTGACTAAAGACATTAATACAGATATAATACTTGTATATATAAGTATCATAACACACCTACAGTATGATGTGTGACTAAAGACATTAATACAGATATAATACTTGTATATATAAGTATCATAACACACCTACAGTATGATGTGTGACTAAAGACATTAATACAGATATAATACTTGTATATATAAGTATCATAACACACCTACAGTATGATGTGTGACTAAAGACGTTAATACAGATATAATACTTGTATATATAAGTATAATAACACACCTACAGTATGATGTGTGACTAAAGACGTTAATACAGATATAATACTTGTATATATAAGTATCATAACACACCTACAGTATGATGTGTGACTAAAGACGTTAATACAGATATAATACTTGTATATATAAGTATCATAACACACCTACAGTATGATGTGTGACTAAAGACATTAATACAGATATAATACTTGTATATATAAGTATCATAACACACCTACAGTATGATGTGTGACTAAAGACGTTAATACAGATATAATACTTGTATATATAAGTATCATAACACACCTACAGTATGATGTGTGACTAAAGACGTTAATACAGATATAATACTTGTATATATAAGTATCATAACACACCTACAGTATGATGTGTGACTAAAGACGTTAATACAGATATAATACTTGTATATATAAGTATCATAACACACCTACAGTATGATGTGTGACTAAAGACGTTAATACAGATATAATACTTGTATATATAAGTATCATAACACACCTACAGTATGATGTGTGACTAAAGACGTTAATACAGATATAATACTTGTATATATAAGTATCATAACACACCTACAGTATGATGTGTGACTAAAGACATTAATACAGATATAATACTTGTATATATAAGTATCATAACACACCTACAGTATGATGTGTGACTAAAGACGTTAATACAGATATAATACTTGTATATATAAGTATCATAACACACCTACAGTATGATGTGTGACTAAAGACGTTAATACAGATATAATACTTGTATATATAAGTATCATAACACACCTACAGTATGATGTGTGACTAAAGACGTTAATACAGATATAATACTTGTATATATAAGTATCATAACACACCTACAGTATGATGTGTGACTAAAGACGTTAATACAGATATAATACTTGTATATATAAGTATCATAACACACCTACAGTATGATGTGTGACTAAAGACGTTAATACAGATATAATACTTGTATATATAAGTATCATAACACACCTACAGTATGATGTGTGACTAAAGACATTAATACAGATATAATACTTGTATATATAAGTATCATAACACACCTACAGTATGATGTGTGACTAAAGACGTTAATACAGATATAATACTTGTATATATAAGTATCATAACACACCTACAGTATGATGTGTGACTAAAGACGTTAATACAGATATAATACTTGTATATATAAGTATCATAACACACCTACAGTATGATGTGTGACTAAAGACGTTAATACAGATATAATACTTGTATATATAAGTATCATAACACACCTACAGTATGATGTGTGACTAAAGACGTTAATACAGATATAATACTTGTATATATAAGTATCATAACACACCTACAGTATGATGTGTGACTAAAGACGTTAATACAGATATAATACTTGTATATATAAGTATCATAACACACCTACAGTATGATGTGTGACTAAAGACGTTAATACAGATATAATACTTGTATATATAAGTATCATAACACACCTACAGTATGATGTGTGACTAAAGACATTAATACAGATATAATACTTGTATATATAAGTATCATAACACACCTACAGTATGATGTGTGACTAAAGACGTTAATACAGATATAATACTTGTATATATAAGTATCATAACACACCTACAGTATGATGTGTGACTAAAGACGTTAATACAGATATAATACTTGTATATATAAGTACATAACACACCTACAGTATGATGTGTGACTAAAGACATTAATACAGATATAATACTTGTATATATAAGTATCATAACACACCTACAGTATGATGTGTGACTAAAGACATTAATACAGATATAATACTTGTATATATAAGTATAATAACACACCTACAGTATGATGTGTGACTAAAGACATTAATACAGATATAATACTTGTATATATAAGTATCATAACACACCTACAGTATGATGTGTGACTAAAGACGTTAATACAGATATAATACTTGTATATATAAGTATCATAACACACCTACAGTATGATGTGTGACTAAAGACGTTAATACAGATATAATACTTGTATATATAAGTATCATAACACACCTACAGTATGATGTGTGACTAAAGACGTTAATACAGATATAATACTTGTATATATAAGTATCATAACACACCTACAGTATGATGTGTGACTAAAGACGTTAATACAGATATAATACTTGTATATATAAGTATCATAACACACCTACAGTATGATGTGTGACTAAAGACATTAATACAGATATAATACTTGTATATATAAGTATCATAACACACCTACAGTATGATGTGTGACTAAAGACGTTAATACAGATATAATACTTGTATATATAAGTATCATAACACACCTACAGTATGATGTGTGACTAAAGACGTTAATACAGATATAATACTTGTATATATAAGTATCATAACACACCTACAGTATGATGTGTGACTAAAGACGTTAATACAGATATAATACTTGTATATATAAGTATCATAACACACCTACAGTATGATGTGTGACTAAAGACGTTAATACAGATATAATACTTGTATATATAAGTATCATAACACACCTACAGTATGATGTGTGACTAAAGACGTTAATACAGATATAATACTTGTATATATAAGTATCATAACACACCTACAGTATGATGTGTGACTAAAGACGTTAATACAGATATAATACTTGTATATATAAGTATCATAACACACCTACAGTATGATGTGTGACTAAAGACGTTAATACAGATATAATACTTGTATATATAAGTATCATAACACACCTACAGTATGATGTGTGACTAAAGACGTTAATACAGATATAATACTTGTATATATAAGTATAATAACACACCTACAGTATGATGTGTGACTAAAGACATTAATACAGATATAATACTTGTATATATAAGTATCATAACACACCTACAGTATGATGTGTGACTAAAGACGTTAATACAGATATAATACTTGTATATATAAGTATCATAACACACCTACAGTATGATGTGTGACTAAAGACATTAATACAGATATAATACTTGTATATATAAGTATCATAACACACCTACAGTATGATGTGTGACTAAAGACGTTAATACAGATATAATACTTGTATATATAAGTATCATAACACACCTACAGTATGATGTGTGACTAAAGACATTAATACAGATATAATACTTGTATATATAAGTATCATAACACACCTACAGTATGATGTGTGACTAAAGACGTTAATACAGATATAATACTTGTATATATAAGTATCATAACACACCTACAGTATGATGTGTGACTAAAGACGTTAATACAGATATAATACTTGTATATATAAGTATCATAACACACCTACAGTATGATGTGTGACTAAAGACGTTAATACAGATATAATACTTGTATATATAAGTATCATAACACACCTACAGTATGATGTGTGACTAAAGACGTTAATACAGATATAATACTTGTATATATAAGTATCATAACACACCTACAGTATGATGTGTGACTAAAGACGTTAATACAGATATAATACTTGTATATATAAGTATCATAACACACCTACAGTATGATGTGTGACTAAAGACATTAATACAGATATAATACTTGTATATATAAGTATCATAACACACCTACAGTATGATGTGTGACTAAAGACGTTAATACAGATATAATACTTGTATATATAAGTATCATAACACACCTACAGTATGATGTGTGACTAAAGACGTTAATACAGATATAATACTTGTATATATAAGTATCATAACACACCTACAGTATGATGTGTGACTAAAGACGTTAATACAGATATAATACTTGTATATATAAGTATCATAACACACCTACAGTATGATGTGTGACTAAAGACGTTAATACAGATATAATACTTGTATATATAAGTATCATAACACACCTACAGTATGATGTGTGACTAAAGACATTAATACAGATATAATACTTGTATATATAAGTATAATAACACACCTACAGTATGATGTGTGACTAAAGACATTAATACAGATATAATACTTGTATATATAAGTATCATAACACACCTACAGTATGATGTGTGACTAAAGACGTTAATACAGATATAATACTTGTATATATAAGTATCATAACACACCTACAGTATGATGTGTGACTAAAGACGTTAATACAGATATAATACTTGTATATATAAGTATCATAACACACCTACAGTATGATGTGTGACTAAAGACGTTAATACAGATATAATACTTGTATATATAAGTATAATAACACACCTACAGTATGATGTGTGACTAAAGACGTTAATACAGATATAATACTTGTATATATAAGTATCATAACACACCTACAGTATGATGTGTGACTAAAGACGTTAATACAGATATAATACTTGTATATATAAGTATCATAACACACCTACAGTATGATGTGTGACTAAAGACGTTAATACAGATATAATACTTGTATATATAAGTATCATAACACACCTACAGTATGATGTGTGACTAAAGACATTAATACAGATATAATACTTGTATATATAAGTATCATAACACACCTACAGTATGATGTGTGACTAAAGACGTTAATACAGATATAATACTTGTATATATAAGTATAATAACACACCTACAGTATGATGTGTGACTAAAGACGTTAATACAGATATAATACTTGTATATATAAGTATCATAACACACCTACAGTATGATGTGTGACTAAAGACGTTAATACAGATATAATACTTGTATATATAAGTATCATAACACACCTACAGTATGATGTGTGACTAAAGACGTTAATACAGATATAATACTTGTATATATAAGTATCATAACACACCTACAGTATGATGTGTGACTAAAGACGTTAATACAGATATAATACTTGTATATATAAGTATCATAACACACCTACAGTATGATGTGTGACTAAAGACGTTAATACAGATATAATACTTGTATATATAAGTATCATAACACACCTACAGTATGATGTGTGACTAAAGACGTTAATACAGATATAATACTTGTATATATAAGTATCATAACACACCTACAGTATGATGTGTGACTAAAGACATTAATACAGATATAATACTTGTATATATAAGTATAATAACACACCTACAGTATGATGTGTGACTAAAGACGTTAATACAGATATAATACTTGTATATATAAGTATCATAACACACCTACAGTATGATGTGTGACTAAAGACGTTAATACAGATATAATACTTGTATATATAAGTATCATAACACACCTACAGTATGATGTGTGACTAAAGACGTTAATACAGATATAATACTTGTATATATAAGTATCATAACACACCTACAGTATGATGTGTGACTAAAGACGTTAATACAGATATAATACTTGTATATATAAGTATCATAACACACCTACAGTATGATGTGTGACTAAAGACGTTAATACAGATATAATACTTGTATATATAAGTATCATAACACACCTACAGTATGATGTGTGACTAAAGACGTTAATACAGATATAATACTTGTATATATAAGTATCATAACACACCTACAGTATGATGTGTGACTAAAGACGTTAATACAGATATAATACTTGTATATATAAGTATCATAACACACCTACAGTATGATGTGTGACTAAAGACGTTAATACAGATATAATACTTGTATATATAAGTATCATAACACACCTACAGTATGATGTGTGACTAAAGACGTTAATACAGATATAATACTTGTATATATAAGTATCATAACACACCTACAGTATGATGTGTGACTAAAGACATTAATACAGATATAATACTTGTATATATAAGTATAATAACACACCTACAGTATGATGTGTGACTAAAGACGTTAATACAGATATAATACTTGTATATATAAGTATCATAACACACCTACAGTATGATGTGTGACTAAAGACGTTAATACAGATATAATACTTGTATATATAAGTATCATAACACACCTACAGTATGATGTGTGACTAAAGACATTAATACAGATATAATACTTGTATATATAAGTATCATAACACACCTACAGTATGATGTGTGACTAAAGACGTTAATACAGATATAATACTTGTATATATAAGTATCATAACACACCTACAGTATGATGTGTGACTAAAGACGTTAATACAGATATAATACTTGTATATATAAGTATCATAACACACCTACAGTATGATGTGTGACTAAAGACGTTAATACAGATATAATACTTGTATATATAAGTATCATAACACACCTACAGTATGATGTGTGACTAAAGACGTTAATACAGATATAATACTTGTATATATAAGTATCATAACACACCTACAGTATGATGTGTGACTAAAGACGTTAATACAGATATAATACTTGTATATATAAGTATCATAACACACCTACAGTATGATGTGTGACTAAAGACGTTAATACAGATATAATACTTGTATATATAAGTATCATAACACACCTACAGTATGATGTGTGACTAAAGACGTTAATACAGATATAATACTTGTATATATAAGTATCATAACACACCTACAGTATGATGTGTGACTAAAGACGTTAATACAGATATAATACTTGTATATATAAGTATCATAACACACCTACAGTATGATGTGTGACTAAAGACATTAATACAGATATAATACTTGTATATATAAGTATCATAACACACCTACAGTATGATGTGTGACTAAAGACGTTAATACAGATATAATACTTGTATATATAAGTATCATAACACACCTACAGTATGATGTGTGACTAAAGACGTTAATACAGATATAATACTTGTATATATAAGTATCATAACACACCTACAGTATGATGTGTGACTAAAGACATTAATACAGATATAATACTTGTATATATAAGTATCATAACACACCTACAGTATGATGTGTGACTAAAGACGTTAATACAGATATAATACTTGTATATATAAGTATCATAACACACCTACAGTATGATGTGTGACTAAAGACGTTAATACAGATATAATACTTGTATATATAAGTATCATAACACACCTACAGTATGATGTGTGACTAAAGACGTTAATACAGATATAATACTTGTATATATAAGTATCATAACACACCTACAGTATGATGTGTGACTAAAGACGTTAATACAGATATAATACTTGTATATATAAGTATCATAACACACCTACAGTATGATGTGTGACTAAAGACATTAATACAGATATAATACTTGTATATATAAGTATAATAACACACCTACAGTATGATGTGTGACTAAAGACATTAATACAGATATAATACTTGTATATATAAGTATAATAACACACCTACAGTATGATGTGTGACTAAAGACGTTAATACAGATATAATACTTGTATATATAAGTATCATAACACACCTACAGTATGATGTGTGACTAAAGACGTTAATACAGATATAATACTTGTATATATAAGTATCATAACACACCTACAGTATGATGTGTGACTAAAGACGTTAATACAGATATAATACTTGTATATATAAGTATCATAACACACCTACAGTATGATGTGTGACTAAAGACGTTAATACAGATATAATACTTGTATATATAAGTATCATAACACACCTACAGTATGATGTGTGACTAAAGACATTAATACAGATATAATACTTGTATATATAAGTATCATAACACACCTACAGTATGATGTGTGACTAAAGACGTTAATACAGATATAATACTTGTATATATAAGTATCATAACACACCTACAGTATGATGTGTGACTAAAGACATTAATACAGATATAATACTTGTATATATAAGTATCATAACACACCTACAGTATGATGTGTGACTAAAGACGTTAATACAGATATAATACTTGTATATATAAGTATAATAACACACCTACAGTATGATGTGTGACTAAAGACGTTAATACAGATATAATACTTGTATATATAAGTATCATAACACACCTACAGTATGATGTGTGACTAAAGACGTTAATACAGATATAATACTTGTATATATAAGTATCATAACACACCTACAGTATGATGTGTGACTAAAGACGTTAATACAGATATAATACTTGTATATATAAGTATAATAACACACCTACAGTATGATGTGTGACTAAAGACGTTAATACAGATATAATACTTGTATATATATAAGTATAATAACACACCTACAGTATGATGTGTGACTAAAGACGTTAATACAGATATAATACTTGTATATATAAGTATAATAACACACCTACAGTATGATGTGTGACTAAAGACATTAATACAGATATAATACTTGTATATATAAGTATCATAACACACCTACAGTATGATGTGTGACTAAAGACATTAATACAGATATAATACTTGTATATATAAGTATCATAACACACCTACAGTATGATGTAGGACTAAAGACGTTAATAGAGATATAATACTTGTATATATAAGTATCATAACACACCTACAGTATGATGTGTGACTAAAGACGTTAATACAGATATAATACTTGTATATATAAGTATCATAACACACCTACAGTATGATGTGTGACTAAAGACGTTAATACAGATATAATACTTGTATATATAAGTATCATAACACACCTACAGTATGATGTGTGACTAAAGACGTTAATACAGATATAATACTTGTATATATAAGTATCATAACACACCTACAGTATGATGTGTGACTAAAGACGTTAATACAGATATAATACTTGTATATATAAGTATCATAACACACCTACAGTATGATGTGTGACTAAAGACGTTAATACAGATATAATACTTGTATATATAAGTATCATAACACACCTACAGTATGATGTGTGACTAAAGACGTTAATACAGATATAATACTTGTATATATAAGTATCATAACACACCTACAGTATGATGTGTGACTAAAGACGTTAATACAGATATAATACTTGTATATATAAGTATCATAACACACCTACAGTATGATGTGTGACTAAAGACGTTAATACAGATATAATACTTGTATATATAAGTATCATAACACACCTACAGTATGATGTGTGACTAAAGACGTTAATACAGATATAATACTTGTATATATAAGTATCATAACACACCTACAGTATGATGTGTGACTAAAGACGTTAATACAGATATAATACTTGTATATATAAGTATCATAACACACCTACAGTATGATGTGTGACTAAAGACGTTAATACAGATATAATACTTGTATATATAAGTATCATAACACACCTACAGTATGATGTGTGACTAAAGACGTTAATACAGATATAATACTTGTATATATAAGTATCATAACACACCTACAGTATGATGTGTGACTAAAGACGTTAATACAGATATAATACTTGTATATATAAGTATCATAACACACCTACAGTATGATGTGTGACTAAAGACGTTAATACAGATATAATACTTGTATATATAAGTATAATAACACACCTACAGTATGATGTGTGACTAAAGACGTTAATACAGATATAATACTTGTATATATAAGTATCATAACACACCTACAGTATGATGTGTGACTAAAGACGTTAATACAGATATAATACTTGTATATATAAGTATCATAACACACCTACAGTATGATGTGTGACTAAAGACATTAATACAGATATAATACTTGTATATATAAGTATCATAACACACCTACAGTATGATGTGTGACTAAAGACGTTAATACAGATATAATACTTGTATATATAAGTATCATAACACACCTACAGTATGATGTGTGACTAAAGACGTTAATACAGATATAATACTTGTATATATAAGTATCATAACACACCTACAGTATGATGTGTGACTAAAGACGTTAATACAGATATAATACTTGTATATATAAGTATCATAACACACCTACAGTATGATGTGTGACTAAAGACGTTAATACAGATATAATACTTGTATATATAAGTATCATAACACACCTACAGTATGATGTGTGACTAAAGACATTAATACAGATATAATACTTGTATATATAAGTATCATAACACACCTACAGTATGATGTGTGACTAAAGACGTTAATACAGATATAATACTTGTATATATAAGTATCATAACACACCTACAGTATGATGTGTGACTAAAGACATTAATACAGATATAATACTTGTATATATAAGTATAATAACACACCTACAGTATGATGTGTGACTAAAGACGTTAATACAGATATAATACTTGTATATATAAGTATCATAACACACCTACAGTATGATGTGTGACTAAAGACGTTAATACAGATATAATACTTGTATATATAAGTATCATAACACACCTACAGTATGATGTGTGACTAAAGACGTTAATACAGATATAATACTTGTATATATAAGTATAATAACACACCTACAGTATGATGTGTGACTAAAGACGTTAATACAGATATAATACTTGTATATATAAGTATCATAACACACCTACAGTATGATGTGTGACTAAAGACGTTAATACAGATATAATACTTGTATATATAAGTATCATAACACACCTACAGTATGATGTGTGACTAAAGACGTTAATACAGATATAATACTTGTATATATAAGTATCATAACACACCTACAGTATGATGTGTGACTAAAGACGTTAATACAGATATAATACTTGTATATATAAGTATCATAACACACCTACAGTATGATGTGTGACTAAAGACGTTAATACAGATATAATACTTGTATATATAAGTATAATAACACACCTACAGTATGATGTGTGACTAAAGACGTTAATACAGATATAATACTTGTATATATAAGTATCATAACACACCTACAGTATGATGTGTGACTAAAGACGTTAATACAGATATAATACTTGTATATATAAGTATCATAACACACCTACAGTATGATGTGTGACTAAAGACATTAATACAGATATAATACTTGTATATATAAGTATAATAACACACCTACAGTATGATGTGTGACTAAAGACGTTAATACAGATATAATACTTGTATATATAAGTATCATAACACACCTACAGTATGATGTGTGACTAAAGACGTTAATACAGATATAATACTTGTATATATAAGTATCATAACACACCTACAGTATGATGTGTGACTAAAGACGTTAATACAGATATAATACTTGTATATATAAGTATAATAACACACCTACAGTATGATGTGTGACTAAAGACGTTAATACAGATATAATACTTGTATATATAAGTATCATAACACACCTACAGTATGATGTGTGACTAAAGACATTAATACAGATATAATACTTGTATATATAAGTATCATAACACACCTACAGTATGATGTGTGACTAAAGACGTTAATACAGATATAATACTTGTATATATAAGTATCATAACACACCTACAGTATGATGTGTGACTAAAGACATTAATACAGATATAATACTTGTATATATAAGTATCATAACACACCTACAGTATGATGTGTGACTAAAGACATTAATACAGATATAATACTTGTATATATAAGTATCATAACACACACCTACAGTATGATGTGTGACTAAAGACGTTAATACAGATATAATACTTGTATATATAAGTATCATAACACACCTACAGTATGATGTGTGACTAAAGACATTAATACAGATATAATACTTGTATATATAAGTATCATAACACACCTACAGTATGATGTGTGACTAAAGACGTTAATACAGATATAATACTTGTATATATAAGTATCATAACACACCTACAGTATGATGTGTGACTAAAGACGTTAATACAGATATAATACTTGTATATATAAGTATCATAACACACCTACAGTATGATGTGTGACTAAAGACGTTAATACAGATATAATACTTGTATATATAAGTATCATAACACACCTACAGTATGATGTGTGACTAAAGACGTTAATACAGATATAATACTTGTATATATAAGTATCATAACACACCTACAGTATGATGTGTGACTAAAGACGTTAATACAGATATAATACTTGTATATATAAGTATCATAACACACCTACAGTATGATGTGTGACTAAAGACGTTAATACAGATATAATACTTGTATATATAAGTATAATAACACACCTACAGTATGATGTGTGACTAAAGACGTTAATACAGATATAATACTTGTATATATAAGTATCATAACACACCTACAGTATGATGTGTGACTAAAGACGTTAATACAGATATAATACTTGTATATATAAGTATCATAACACACCTACAGTATGATGTGTGACTAAAGACGTTAATACAGATATAATACTTGTATATATAAGTATCATAACACACCTACAGTATGATGTGTGACTAAAGACGTTAATACAGATATAATACTTGTATATATAAGTATCATAACACACCTACAGTATGATGTGTGACTAAAGACGTTAATACAGATATAATACTTGTATATATAAGTATCATAACACACCTACAGTATGATGTGTGACTAAAGACATTAATACAGATATAATACTTGTATATATAAGTATCATAACACACCTACAGTATGATGTGTGACTAAAGACGTTAATACAGATATAATACTTGTATATATAAGTATCATAACACACCTACAGTATGATGTGTGACTAAAGACATTAATACAGATATAATACTTGTATATATAAGTATCATAACACACCTACAGTATGATGTGTGACTAAAGACGTTAATACAGATATAATACTTGTATATATAAGTATCATAACACACCTACAGTATGATGTGTGACTAAAGACGTTAATACAGATATAATACTTGTATATATAAGTATCATAACACACCTACAGTATGATGTGTGACTAAAGACGTTAATACAGATATAATACTTGTATATATAAGTATCATAACACACCTACAGTATGATGTGTGACTAAAGACGTTAATACAGATATAATACTTGTATATATAGTATCATAACACACCTACAGTATGATGTGTGACTAAAGACATTAATACAGATATAATACTTGTATATATAAGTATCATAACACACCTACAGTATGATGTGTGACTAAAGACGTTAATACAGATATAATACTTGTATATATAAGTATAATAACACACCTACAGTATGATGTGTGACTAAAGACATTAATACAGATATAATACTTGTATATATAAGTATCATAACACACCTACAGTATGATGTGTGACTAAAGACGTTAATACAGATATAATACTTGTATATATAAGTATAATAACACACCTACAGTATGATGTGTGACTAAAGACGTTAATACAGATATAATACTTGTATATATAAGTATCATAACACACCTACAGTATGATGTGTGACTAAAGACGTTAATACAGATATAATACTTGTATATATAAGTATCATAACACACCTACAGTATGATGTGTGACTAAAGACGTTAATACAGATATAATACTTGTATATATAAGTATAATAACACACCTACAGTATGATGTGTGACTAAAGACGTTAATACAGATATAATACTTGTATATATAAGTATAATAACACACCTACAGTATGATGTGTGACTAAAGACGTTAATACAGATATAATACTTGTATATATAAGTATCATAACACACCTACAGTATGATGTGTGACTAAAGACGTTAATACAGATATAATACTTGTATATATAAGTATCATAACACACCTACAGTATGATGTGTGACTAAAGACGTTAATACAGATATAATACTTGTATATATAAGTATCATACACACACCTACAGTATGATGTGTGACTAAAGACGTTAATACAGATATAATACTTGTATATATAAGTATCATAACACACCTACAGTATGATGTGTGACTAAAGACGTTAATACAGATATAATACTTGTATATATAAATTATCATAACACACCTACAGTATGATGTGTGACTAAAGACGTTAATACAGATATAATACTTGTATATATAAGTATCAATAACACACCCTACAGTATGATGTGTGACTAAAGACGTTAATACAGATATAATACTTGTATATATATAAGTATAATAACACACCTACAGTATGATGTGTGACTAAAGACATTAATACAGATATAATATTTGTATATATATAAGTATAATAACACACCTATAGTATGATGTGTGACTAAAGACGTTAATACAGATATAATACTTGTATATATAAGTATCATAACACACCTACAGTATGATGTGTGACTAAAGACATTAATACAGATATAAATAATACTTGTATATATAAGTATCATAACACACCTACAGTATGATGTGTGACTAAAAGACGTTAATACAGATATAATACTTGTATATATATAAGTATCATAACTTGACACCTACAGTATGATGTGACTAAAGACGTTAATACAGATATAATACTTGTATATATAAGTATCATAACACACCTACAGTATGATGTGTGACTAAAGACGTTAATACAGATATAATACTTGTATATATAAAGTATCATAACACACCTACAGTATGATGTGTGACTAAAGACGTTAATACAGATATAATACTTGTATATATAAGTATAATAACACACCTACAGTATGATGTGTGATAAAGACGTTATAATACT